>NW_020837979.1:5477496-5508639 GCF_003676395.1 Aethalodelphis obliquidens | reverse complement strand
AAAAAAAAAAAAAAAAAAAAAAAAGATAACTTGTAGAAAATGGATAGTAATACAAACAATTCTTGTCCAAAGCAATGCAAATAAACTTCGGTCCGTAGAGATACCCCCTCTAGGATATTAATCAGTTTTGCATGTTAGCAAATTCACTTCAGCATTCTTCACTAATATCTGCATCTGTACCTATTTCAAATTCTCCTTTGAACTAGTCTTAACATCTTACTGGTTTCATCATTAATTAATGAGTTGAATAAAATTGTTGGTCTGTGTTCGTTTTATGTTTGCAATAAGAGGTATGCTTTTAACTTTTTGAAAATTATACTTTAGCAATTAGAAGAAGGGGGACGTGATTGCTAGATGCTGAAATTATTTCCCTATAGTAGAAAGATGGAAAGTGGAAAGAGAAGTTAAGACAAGAGGAACTTCAAAGATACTTGTGCTCCCCTACACAGGATACAAACACCCCACTAAATATACTGCCTGGCCTTAAGAAAAGATGCTAGTCCCTTAGTCTAACACCCTTGGCAAAGCATATCAGTAGATGCAGGCCTGGTCTCTGACACATGTCTCTGCTCTGAGAGCACCCAAACCCCAGTGGCCGTCTGCTCCGCTCTGACTGGCCATCTGACAAAACATGGGGACACTGGCACAGAAGCGTGCCCTGCTGTGCAATGATGGGCATTAAGAAATGAAAGCACGCGGGCTTCCCTGGTGGCGCAGTGGTTGGGAGTCCGCCTGCCGATGCAGGGGACACGGGTTCGTGCCCCGGTCCAGGAAGATCCCACGTGCCGTGGAGCGGCTGGGCCCGTGAGCCATGGCCGCTGAGCCTGTGCGTCCGGAGCCTGTGCTCCGCAACGGGAGAGGCCACAACAATGAGAGGCCCGCGTACCGCAAAAAAAAAAAAAAAAAAAGAAATGAAAGCACACCACTCATCAAAACTTCATCACCACGATTTGCTTAGATTTAGGGTCAGGTTACGGTTAGAGCTAGGGTTTTGTCAGGTGGCTGACCAAATTGGCCACAGGTTTGTTAAGAAACACTAAAAGCCTCTTCTCCGGGAGTGGAGGGAAGCTGCATGTACAAGTCCGTCTGTGTCATCATTGCTTCTACTTGGGGTTGGCTCTGGGCTGGGAATCCTCTCTAGACCCCCAGCCCTGACTCCTATGTCCCTGCCAAGACTGCCATGTCAGTTTCCTTCTCACCTCCTCTCTTGCCCCTTGATCTTCCCTTCACACATGCAATGGATAAAAACTGAAAACGAAAGAGGAATTGGAAATGAAAAACTGAATATTTCAGGACTTAGACCTGAAGTGCTGAGGAAATCCTAAGAGAACATGTTTGGTTTCTGTTCACAACCATGCTATTTAATTCTTAATAAAATTGTCAGTTTTGTTATCTATAACCCTCCATTAGTTTCCAATTAGATACTAAATGTAATAGTTTAAAATTTTTAATCCTAAACAATATATGTTTGTGAAATTACTGGTTTTCTTTCTTTTTTTTTTTTTTTGCGGTAGTTGTGGCCTCTCCCGTTGAGGAGCACAGGCTCCGGACGCGCAGGCTCAGCGGCCATGGCTCACGGGCCCAGCCGCTCCACGGCATGTGGGATCTTCCCGGACCGGGGCACGAACCCGCGTCCCCTGCATCGGCAGGCGGACTCTCAACCACTGCGCCACCAGGGAAGCCCCTGGTTTTCTTTTGAACAGTACTTCCGGTCCTCCTATTTGACTTGACTGTTGGCTCACATATTTAGCTTTATGACTTCTCCAAATCGCGACTTTGTTTCCTCTTAGATCAGGAATCCTGTGAAGGGTGGCCCTGTCCTTTAGGGCATGGATTGTATTTCCATTCCTGACTGCCCATTTGATCTTAACATGCAGTGAAAGCCCCCCTGTGCTTGTCCGCATATTCCTATAACACTGCCTTCTGCCCCGTGGGCTCAAAGCCCTGCTCACAGTCAGTCACAGAATACGTTCTAGATCAGTTAAGTCAAAGAACATTCAGTGAGAATGTTCAACAGGCTAGCGCTGTCTGAAATTCCTGGGATGCAAAGATGAATGAATTTAATATCTGCCTCCATATCTTACCAAGGGGACATTCCCCCAAGGGAGAAAGAACACAGGAGGACCGCTATGCATTAAGTACAGTGCTTGCTGTATTTCCAATGTCACTCATTTTTCACAATACATTTGAAAAGAAAGTAAAATGAGTCCCACTTTACAGATGAGGAAACTCAGGCCCATAGAAAACTTTAGTACTTGCTAATAGCACGCATCTGGTAGGTGGCAGAACCAGCATTTGTTCCTAGGCTTTTCTGAATCACAAACTAACACTTTCTCCGTTAATGTGCACTTAGTTGATTTCAGTCTGATTCATAGAAGAGTAACATCACTTTTTTTCCTTACCATTACTTTCGATGAAGATTAGATCCATCACCCGCGTTCCATGGGCTTCAAAGAAGGCAGACCTGGATTCCAAATTCTGCTTCCCCATTTCCCAGCCATGAGACCACAGGTAAGTTCCTTAACCTCTTACGGTTTCCATTTCTTGATTGGAATATGCACGTTTCACTGAGATGTTACAAGGCCTAAATAAGGTAAGCTAAGTCTCACACCTACCACAGGGCTTGCCCCACGTACATCCTCCAAATGGCAACTGTTATAATCACCTCTGGGTTAATCCCACCCTGGCCCTGGCCACACGTGCGACATCTCTTTTCTCTGCCGGCAGTTCTGAAGGTGCTTTCAGGTGGTGAAGACATTCTCTCAAGCACAGGGGAGCATAGAACAGCAGAGGCCACTGGACTCATTTTTCACTTTTAAATCCAGGAAAGGAGGTTAGTAAGTCACAAATCATGACCTAACCACATGAACCACTATTGAAAACAGACCTTAGTCAGTGTGGTCATACGTAACTGGTAGATTCTTTTTTGGTAAATGTCAGTACCCACCACTGGTTTGAGATAAGTCAGGGCTGAGGGTCCCCCCACCCCACCCCCAGCCCCACACACTTCACAAAAGGTAATTTGTTTGAATGGAAGCAAGTCACAGACCAAACGCAAACATGTATTGAACATAAAAAGAAAGCCCAATATAGTCCTACACCGTGTTTTGGGTTTTTTTTTTTCCTGAGATTTTTTGGCTGTGTTGGGTCTTCATTGCTGTGCGCGGGCTTTCTCTAGTTGTGGCGAGTGAGGGCTACTCTTCATTGCGGTGCGTGGGCTTCTCATTGCGGTGGCTTCTGTTGTTGCAGAGCACAGGTTCTAGGCGCGCTGGCTTCAGTAGTTGTGGCACATGGGCTCAGTAGTTGTGGCTCGCGGGCTCTAGAGCGCAGGCTCAGTCATTGTGGCCCACGGGCTTAGTTGCTCCGCGGCATGTGGGATCTTCCTGGACCAGAGCTCGAACCCGTGTCCCCCGCATTGGCAGGCGGATTCTTAACCACTGCGCCACCAGGGAAGCCCCTACACCGTGTTTTTTAAGCTCCCTAAGTCTCAGGTCTCACCACACTTGGCATTATATGTTAATGTCAAGACAAAACCAGAACCATGTCCCAGAAGTAATTCCCTGGTTGGCATCAGTCAACCAGAATCCTCTGAGTCAGAAGTTGGACATAGGACCATTCAGTTCAAGCCTTAGATACCGTTCCAGGGATGAGAGGTGAAGGGCTTGCTAAATTTTAGCCAACCTATCTCTCAAACGAAACGAATGTCAACAATAAAATCACTTTTCTAACACCCATTGGACCAGTTAACAAATTCTCTGTTGTGGATTAGAGAGAAAGACAGCTGGAGTGTGGGCATTTGATTATATGCTCCCTAGCCACCCCTGGAGTGTGTATCTGTGCTTAGCATTAGGGTGTCTGATGCTGTATCTAGAGTGAGGATTAAAATATACATGTATATATATTTTTTCAAGGTAAGTTACTGCCAACACTACAACCACTGTCTGCCCTCCAAGGATCACAGGACTCTACGGATCTGTGGCTTAGTTAGAATACAGCCATCACGACTTCACTGGCGGTCCAGGGGTTAAGACTCCATGTTTCCACTGCAGGGGGCTTGGGTTCGATCCCTGGTCGGGGAACTAAGATCCCTCATGCTGCGCTGCACGGCCAAAAAAATAAATAAATAAATAACATAAAATAAAAGCAGCAGTTTAAAAAAAAAAAAAGAATGTAGCCATTAAAAGCACCCTCTTCAGGGACTGGTGCAGCGGGAGGGTCCTGGCACCCCCTTCTAGACTCTAGGACAGTTCATCTAACCTCTGCTTGCATTTTCCCCCCTATGTCTGTACTTACATAAAGAATGTTAACATGTTTGGAAAGAGTCCAACCAAATACAGTTCACGTCCATCTCCTTAGAAATTCCCCTCGTAGGGACTACGCAGCCTCAACCAGATCAGACTCTTCTCCCTGGAAAACTAAGGCACAAGAATGAGGCCAAAAGAGACAGGAGAACTAGGGAGGGAGGGAAAAGTAAATCGTATGTTCTTAGCGTTTTTTGCATTTCAAAAAAAAGTTATAATCGGAGAAATTGTATCAAATGGCAGTGCTTGTGAGTCTGCACGTGTGCCAATGAAAATTACACAGTTAGGAAATGTACAAAGGAGCCATGTCCTGTTCCAGATTCTTTCCCTACTTTGCAACTGGTTTGTTTCATTTCTTCATGAGGCAGAGGACCTATACTAATAACCCCCACAAAATAGATGGTCCTTTCATTTACACCACAATAGTATTAAATCAAAGGACAAAGCCTTGAAACACTCTAATGAGCTCTGAAAGATTGCTGATCTACATCTGATACATACTCTGCCTTCTATTTCAAGAATAAGCTTCTTAGTAGAAAGAGGATTTTGACAAATTAGAAGAATCTCTGTAAACTAGAATCCTCCCAAGGTACAAATTATACTGTTCTTGCTGAGTCCCCATGATTTGGCTTAAAAATGTTTTCTTTGCATATTCATTCACCACTGGACCAATAAGAGTAGGGGTCCTCCTCTTATCCTGGCATGATTTCTGATTGGTACTCACTAGATTACATTTCGAATCCCCCTCTTTCACTTCATCACCACTATTGATGTTAACAAGGCCCCACTTTCAATGAAAGCTAAAATTTAAGGATTCCATTTAAAGGGTATAGCCCCACAAGCAAAAAAAGACCTTTGCTGAGGCACATCATCCTGCTATTTCAGAGGACCCAGGGTAAAAATAAGACCCTAAAACCTTCCAAGGAGGAGAAACAGATCACAAACAAAAGAGGAGGAATCAGAGCAACATTACACTCCTCAACCACAACACTGGAAGCTGGCAGACAGTGGAACAAGACCTTCAGAAATCTGAGAGAGTGATCTTAGACTAGGAATATTATACCCAGCCAAACTATGAATCCAGTATAGTGTGTTAATCCAGTAAAGACAAGCTCAAATATTTCAAAAGCTTTGCTTGCCACATATACTTGATCAGGAAATACTGAAAATTGTGAAAAGAGGGAGGAAATGGGAGCCAGGAAGTAGAAAACTCAAGAGAGGGGAGTCAAAGGGAACTCTCCGGACAAGGGTCAAGGTGGTCCCAGCACAGCAGTCCTGCATGGTGCAGGCAGCCCGAGGCAACAGGACACTTAAGAACCTAAGGACCGTCATCTGATTGAAAGGAACTGGGTTGAGAGGAGCTTGATGGCTCTGGCAGAGGTTTGAGAAAGAATTTACATTGAACACCTAGAAAACTAAGCCCATTTTTTAAAGTTAATTGTTTTTGGAGTATAGTTGCTTTACAATGTTGTGTTAGTTTCTACTGTGCAGCAAAATGAATCAGCTATACATATACATATATCCCCTTTTTATTGGATTTCCTTCCCATTTAGGTCACCATGGTGTGTTAGGTAGAGTTCCCTGTGCTATGCAGCAGGTTCTCATTAGTTATCTATGTTATACATAGTATCAATAGTGTATATGTGCCAATCCCAATCTCCCAATTCCTCCCACCCCCCCTTTTCCCCTTAGGCTAATTTTTAAAATGAAGAAATGTTTAACACAAGGGGGATTAAGTTTTACAAAGAGAGAGATGTAATCATATATAATTATGGCTTGGCTGTGATTAATTAAAATAACATACTTATATTATTGTATATAATAAATATGATTAATATATGCTTGATTATATATTAAAATAACATGCTTATATTATACTTTAGTATTAATTTAATCAAAATAACATAATCACTGAGTGTTGATTTTAATGAAATATAATATGGCTGTGGTGGGAGGATGTGGGGCCAGTGTAGAGTTTCTTGGAAAGGGAAGGGTAGAAGAACTTCTCATCTTTCATGATAGGAAGTGAATTGATAATATATACATTAAAAATAAAGAATTAGCAGTATAAGCCTATTATTTAAAAATAGGGATGTAAATAGCAGAAGAAAGTGCAAAAAGAGTTGAAAGAGGTTGTCTCTGGGGAGTAGCCATGACGGGTGGGGAGGATGGAGCATAGGGGGATGTTGTTATAAGTTTAAAGACAGATATGTCTTATAAAATTATGTATTCTGTTAAATATAGGGTTTTTTTAATTTTAAGGAATGAGCAGGAGTTAGAGAACGGGTAGAATGAATTCAGGAAAATCACCTTTAGAGATAGGAATGATTAATTTAATTCCTGATGGCTGAGGTCAATAATTTCCTCAGTTTACCAAGACAAATAGCCAACCTTAAACGATCTATTTCCATTGCTGAGAACGTGGGAAGATAGGCAACCAAAATCCACAGACTCCTCCCCGTCACCTAGCAACTCCAAGGAAGCACTTCTGGCAGCACTGATTCCCATTTCTTAGGCTAGTGCACCCAAACCCTATCCCAAGGGACTGGGCATTGTTTCAGATGCTTGGAAATGAGCCAAAGAGATTACCAGGGGCTCCTTTTCAGCACACTAGCCTTGGCATTTCCTTTTTTATAAGGAACAGAGGTTAACTTGTAGATTTTTCTCTAGTGGAAATGCAAATTAATTTCTCTCCCATGGAACAGACAACCCCAAAGGCTTTGAAAAGCTTACGGCCCTGTTGGACATTATCCAGTTCTGTATCCAAACTAGCAATGTATTAAATTGCCGATATAGCCCGAGTTTGGCAAATGCTTGTAGCATCTGATTAGTCACAACGTCTTAATTGTTCCCTCATTAACTGAGTTGACTAAATCTTTGACATTTTCATTTTATATTTGCATGAGAGTAATGATGTTACCTTTTGGAAAATTATACTATAGCAAAGACTAAAATGAAACCTGTAGAAACATTTTAAAAGCTCCTCTTCTGAAATTATAAAGGATTAAGACACATGTTAAAAGACGCTCAACTTGTTAGTAAAAAAGTGAAACGCAAATTAACTTGACATGTTTATTCCCATCAGATTGGCAAACATTCACATGTGTCAACCTCAAGTGTAGGGATATAGGTCCTCTCTTACATAGCTGGTGAGATTACAAATGGATGACGTCACTTTGGAGACCGATTTGGCAATATCTATTAAAATTTAATATGGGAAAAATAAATAGATAAAAAATAAAATTCCTATTCCTGGAACAAGCCCTTCAAACCCATACTTAGAAAAATCAAGACATTTCTTTTAAAAGCAACTAAGTAGATGGAACTGATGGCGTTTTATCTTCTTTGGTCTTCTGATTGGAGGTAACTGCTAGACTCAGTCAACCAAAAACAAGTATTTCCAGGGAGAGCCTTCTAGACTCATAGGGTGGGCCCAGTCTTCACAGACATGACAAAATAAATGGGACTAAGACAAAATCTTTTTCAAAATGAAGCTTGGAGGCAGCGACTTCTCTTAGAGTCTAGAGGAAAACAAAATTATGCTCTGGTTGGTAGGCAAAGCTTTTCCCCAAGCAGGTGCCCCTGGAGCTGGGACTTTGAAAGGCAGGACGGGGAGAGGAAAGCACAGAGTGGACAGAGCCAGGAGGCCTGGCTGGGGAAGGCCTGTGGAGGAGGGAGAGCTTGAGGGCAGGAGAAGGGGATGGCTATTCCTCCATCCACTCACCTGCTAACTGACAATGTATTTCCTCATTTCGTTCATTCATTATCTTTTCGTGTATCTCAGTCTGTTCGGGCTGCTCTAACAAAAATACTATAGACTGGGTGGCTAATTAACAACAGAAACGTATTTCTCACAGCTCTGGAGGCTGGGCAGTCCAAGATGATGATGCCTACAGATGTGGAGGATTGGAGTCCTGCTTCGTGGATGGCAGTCTTTTCACTGTGTTCTCACTTGGCAGAAAGAGCAAGGGGGTTTCCTGGGGTCTCTTTTGTAAGGTCACTAATCCCATTCATGAGGGCTCTACCTTCATGACCTGCTCACCTCCCAAAAGCCCCACCTCCTAAAAGCAACACATTGGGGAATAGGTGTCAACATATGAACAGGGGGGTGGGGGGCAACAGAAACATTCAGTCTATAGCATTGTGTTTTTGAATTAGATTGCAAGTTCCTTTGTATTACCGTAATTATTCTTATGGGATAAACAAAGATCGAAAAAACATACAAAGTGTACTGCTTTGCTAGGGCTGCCATAACAAGATACCACAGACGGGTGGCTTTGACACAGGAGCGAAGGGGTCAGAACACAACCTCTAAAACAATGACATAGCCCTTGAGGATACAGCAAAAACTGGTTAGAACCAACTAGGTCCAAGATGGCGGAAGGCTTGACTTCCAGTAGATTATGAGCCTCACTGTGCGCTCACTCTAATATTATACGTTAGCTAAATGACACACCCACAGGCGCCATGACAGTTCTGAGGCCGACCATAAAAGGCCAAAAAGTGGGCGGTGGCCCAATTCCCGGAAATCCCCACCCCTTCCCCGAAATAGTTGGAATAATCCCCCCACTCATTAGCCTGTGAAATTACCCAGCCTATAAAAACTAACCACCCCGTATTTCAGGGACCCTCGCCTTCTGAGACAGACCGCATTCTGTCTCTGGCCTGTGTCTCTCTCTAAAGAAATCCACTTCTTACCTATCACTTTGTCTCTCACTGAATTCTTTCTGCAGTGAAACATAAAGAACCTGAGCTTCATTAAGTCCTGAGGCCAGGTGTGTGATCTCAATGAAAAGACAGTGGGTTCAGGTCCCAATCTGGGTTCTGGCCAGGTTTGAGTCCCGGCCCATGGGTTCAAGTCACAATCTGAGTTGTGTGGTTTCAGCTTAACCAACATAAATTTTTTTCTCATGGTTTTGGGGCTGGAAGTCCAAGGTCAAGGTGCTTGGAAGTTTGGTTTCTGGTGAGATTTCTCCCTTGACTTGCAGGTGGCCGCCTTCCCGCTCTGTCCTCAAACGGCCCCTTCCCTGTGGGATCGCATCCCTGGTGTCCCTTCCTTTTCTCATAAGGACGCCAGTAATATTGGGTTAGGGCCCAACCATATGATGTCATTTAACCTTAATTACCTCTTTAAAAGTGTTGTCTCCAAATACAGTCCCATTCTGAGGTGTAGCAGGGGTCAGGACTTCAACATATGAATTTTGGGTGTACACACTTCCATCCGTAACACATGGTAAAAACAGTACAAAAGGATACACATTGAAAACTACATCTCGCATCCACCCTGCCTTCAGTCCTGTGTCCTCAAATGCACGTTATCATTCAGATTTTACGTGCCTCTGAATGTAAGGCTTTTTGTTTGGTTTTTTGTATTTTTTTTTTTTTTGGCTACGTTGAGTCTTCGTTGCTGCGCATGGGCTTTCTCTAGTTGTGGCGAGCGGGGGCTACTCTTCGTTGCGGTGCTCGGGCTTCTCGTTGCGGTGGCTTCTCTTGTTGTGGAGCACAGGCTCTAGGTGCGCGTGCTTCAGTAGTTGTGGCACATGGGCTCAGTAGTTGTGGTGCACAAGCTTAGTTGCTCCACAGCATGTGCGATCTTCCCCAGCCAGGGATCAAACTGTGTCTCCTGCGTTGGCAGGCGGATTCTTAACCACTGCGCCACCAGGGAAGTCCCTGAATGTGAGTTCTTTGAAGGCTGAGACCATGTGATGTAATCTCTACAAAAAGGAGCAGTGGGCCACATACTCAGGCCTGCAGACGGAGGTGAGCATCAGACCTTATAGGCCAGCACCGCCCTCTGACCTCTGCCCTCTTCAGAACGCATGGAGGAGGGGAAAGAGGAGCACATGCTGTTTGCTGAGAACACACCTCTGGGTGCAGTTCTAGACAAAGGAGAAAACTGGGAAGGAACCATCATCCTACAGAACTCACAGGGAAGGGGGAGAAAGACCAGGGAAACAAAAACAACAACAACAACAAAAACAAAAATGAGGGCTTCCCTGGTGGCGCAGTGGTTGAGAGTCCGCCTGCCGATGCAGGGGACGCGGGTTCGTGCCCCGGTCTGGGAAGATCCCACACGCCGCGGAGCGGCTGGGCCCGTGAGCCACGGCCGCTGAGCCTGCGCATCCGGAGCCTGTGCTCCGCAGCGGGAGAGGCCACAGCAGTGAGAGGCCCGTGTACCACAAAAAAAAAAAAAAAAAAAATTAAATTAAATTAACTGGCCTGGAGATTTTCCAAAGTATTTTAACCTGGACAAAATAATATGTTGGCTGCCGTATTTACATTTTGAAAATTCCTTTAATTCATATGTCTGCATAAATGTTTTTAGTTTTTTAATAACAGCTTTATGAGATGTAATTCACACATCATAAAATTTACCTGTTAAAGTATACAATCCAGAGACTTCTCTAGTGGTCCGGTGGTTAAGACTCCACACTCCCAAGGCAGGGGGCCTGGGTTGGATCCCTGGTTAGTGAACTAGGTCTTGCACACGGCAACGAAGATCCCGCGTGCCACTACTAAGACCCGGCGCAGCCAAATAAATACATACATGATTTTAAAAGTATACAATCCAGGGGACTTCCCTGGTGGCGCAGTGGTTAGGAATCTGCCTGCTAATGCAGGGGACACAGGTTTGATCCCTGGTCCAGGAAGATCCCACATGCCGCGGAGCAACTAAGCCCATGTGCCACAACTACTGAGCCTGAGCTGTAGAGCTCACGAGCCACAACTACTGAAGCCCGCGCGCCTAGAGCCCGTGCTCCGCAGCAAAGAGAAGCCACCGCAATGAGAAGCCTGCTCGCCGCAACTAGGGAAAGCCCGCGCTCAGCAACGAAGACCCAATGCAGCCAAAAAATTAAAAAATAATAAATAAAATTAATTTTTTAAAAAAAGTATACAATCCAGGGACTTCTCTGGGTCCAGTGGTTAAGACTCCATGCTTCCACTGCACAGGTTCGACCCCTGGTCAGGGAACTAAGATCCCACATGCCGTGTGGTGTGGCCAAAAACAAAAAAAAATGTTTAATGTACAATCCAGTGGTTTTTAGTAGATTCACAAGGTTGTACAACCTTCAGTGCTACCTAATTCCAGAACATTTTAATCAGATATGCTAAAAGAAAACCAGTACCCATTAGAGTAATTCCCATTCCCCATTCCTCCCAGCCCCTGGCAAACACCTATCTGCTTTCTATAGATTTGCTTATTCCAGACATTTCATAAAAATGGAATCATACAATATGATGCCTTTTGTGTCTGGCTTCTTTCAATTAGCGTGATGTTTCCAAGACTCCTCCACATTGCAGCACGTGTCAGTACTTCATTCCTTTCTATGGCTGGATGTTATTCCATCATATGGATTGAGCACATTTTGTTTATCCATTCATCAGTTTATGGACATTTGGGTTGTTTCCCCTTTTTAGCTATCGTGAATAGTGCTTCTATGCACATTCACGTACAAGTTTTTTTCGTGGACGTATGTTTTCAGTTCTCTTGGTACATACCTAGGAGTAGAATTGCTGGGTCAAATGGAAACTGTTTAACTTTTTCAGGAACTGCCAGACTGCTCAGCCGTGTTATTTTACATCTCCACCAACAGTGTATGACGGTTCCAGTTTCTCTGCATCTAACACTTATTGTCTTTTTCTTTTTAACATGTTTATTGGAGTATAATTGCTTTACAATGTTTTGTTAGTTTCTGCTGTATAACAAAGTGAATCAGCTATATGTATACATATATCCCCATATCCCCTCCCTCTTGCGTCTCCCTCCCACCATCCCTATCCCACCCCTCGTGGTCACACAGCACCGAGTTGATCTCCCTGTGCAATGCAGCTGCTTCCCACTAGCTATCTATTTTTTTTTTTAACATCTTTATTGGAGTATAATTGCTTTACAATGGTGTATCAGTTTCTGCTTTATAACAAAGTGAATCAGTTATGCATATACATATGTCCCCATATCTCTTCCCTCTTGCATCTCCCTCCCTCCCACCCTCCCCATCCCACCCCTCTAGGTGGTCACAAAGCACCGAGCTGATCTCCCTGTGCTATGCGGCTGCTTCCCACTAGCTATCTATTTTACGTTTGGTAGTGTATATATGTCCGTGCCTCTCTCTCACTTTGTCACAGCTTACCCTTCCCCCTCCCCGTATCCTCAAGTCCATTCTCTAGTAGGTCTGTGTCTTTATTCCCGTCTTACCCCTAGGTTCTTCATGACATTTTTTTCTCTTTTGTTCCTTATATATGTGTTAGCATACGGTATTTGTCTTTCTGACTTACTTCACTCTGTATGACAGACTCTAGGTCCATCCACCTCACTACCCCACTAGCTATCTATTTTATTGTCTTTTTGATTGGAGGTATCCTAGTCATTGTGAAGTGGTATCTCCTGGTTTTGATTTACATTTTCCTAATGGCTAATGAGGTTGAGCCTCTTTTCAAGTGCTTCTTGGTCACTTGTATATTTTCTTTAGACAACTATCTATTCAGAACCATTGCCCATTTTTAAATTAGGCTGTCTTTTTATTTCTCCTTTTTTTTTTTGATGTGGACCTTTTTTTTCTTTTAAGTCTTTATCGAATTTGTTACAATATTGCTTCTGCTTTATGTTTTGGTTTTTTGGCCCCAAGGCATGTGGGATCTTATCTCCCCAACCAGGGATCGAACCGCACTCCCTGCATTGGAAGGTGAAGTCTTAACCACTGGACCGCCAGGGAAGTCCCTGTCTTTATATTTGAGTTGTAATCGTTCTATATACTCTAGGTCGAAGTCTGTTTTAGTCTGCTCAGGCGGCCAAAACAGGATACCATAAAATGGGTGGCTTAAACAATAGGAATTTATTTTCTCACAGTTCTGGAGGCTGGGTGTCCAAGATAAAGATGCCAGCCGGGTTGGTTTCTGGTGAGACCTCTCTCCTTGGCTTGCAGACAGTGTCCTCACATGGCCTTTATTCTGTGGATACACATCTCTGGTGTTTCTTCCTCTTCTTATGAAGACATCAATCATGCTTGATTAGGTCCCACCCTTCTGATCTCATTTAACCTTAATTACCTCTTTAAAGGCCCCATCTCAAATACAGTCACATTGGGGGTTTGGGCTTCAAAATACAAACTTTTGTGGGAGTTTGAGATTAGCAGAGGCAAACTATTATATATAGGATGGATAAACAACAAGGTCCTACTGTATATCACAGGGAACTATATCCTGTGATAAACCATAATTGAAAAGAATAAGAAAAAGTGTATATATATGTAGAACTGAGTCACCTTGCTGAACAGCACAAATTAAACACAACATTGTAAATCAACTATGCTTTTTTTAAAATAAAAATTTTAAAAATATATGAAGTATTGGAGAACACAATTCAGTCCATGACAAAGTCCCTTATCAGAGGTATGATTTGCAAAAGTTTTCTCCCATTGTGAGTGTCTTTTCACTTTTTTCATGATGTCCTTTGAAGGACAAAAGTTTTTGGGGGATTCTTTAATGAATTTTTATTATGTCCAGTTTATCTATTTTCTCTTTTTTATTGCTTATACTATTGGTGTCATATATAAGAAACCACTGCCTAATCAAAGGTCATAAAGATTTATACCTATGTGGGCTTCTAAGAGTTCTATAATTTTAACACTTAGATTTATGGTTTCGCTCCATTTTTAGTTAATTTTTGCATATGGTGTGGGTTAGGCGTCCAGCTTCATTCTTTTGCATGTAGATATCCAATTGTCCCAGAACTAGTGGTGGTAAAGACTATTCTTTCCCCATTGAATTGTCTTGACACACTTGCTGAAAATCAATTGACCATAAAAGTAAGAGTTTATTTTGGGACTTTCCGTTCTATTCCATGGATTTATATGGTTACTTTTACACGAGTACTACACAGTCTTGATCATTGTAGGTATGTAGTAGATCTTGAAATAGGAAAGTGTGAGTCCTCCAACTTTACTCTTTTTTTTTAAGATTGTTTTCGCTACTTTGGGTCTCTTGCATTTATGAAGGAATTTGAGATCAGCTTGTCAATTTCTGCAAAAAAACAGCTGGGATTTTGATAGGGGTTGCCTTGAATCAGTAGGTCACTTTGGATACTATTGCCATGTTAATAGTAAGTCTTCCAATCCATGAACATGAGATGTCCTTCCCCTTATTTCCATCTTTAACTTCTTTGAACAATCTTTGTAGTTTTCAGTATACAAATCTTGCACTTCTTTTTTGAAACTTATTCCTAAGTATTTTATTGTTTTAGATGCTATCCTAAATGGAATTTGCATAAACATTTTTAAAGGGAGTTATATTGCTGAATGTTTATGAGAAACAGTTACAGTTTTAAAAGAAAAATAGTTCCCCTATAGTGGTGATCATTAAAACTTCCCTACCAAATTCTCCCCATTAGCTTTTCATCACTTCACTTTCATTTTCCTTTCCTTTCTGCCCACACCTTTGCCTGAACACCTTACTCAAGACACGTATAAACACGCTCGAACCAACCTCTCGAGAGTGAACAAAAGACAAGGGAAATGGAATAAAGAAGGAAACCAGCTGTCTGTTTGCTTAACCACTGCTTCCAGTGGAGGCCTTTCCCCTTAGCTCTGTGCACACCAACTGCACCATCTATTATGTTGCATCCCAAGCTTCTTTCTGTAAAAAAAGATGATGGGAAAAATATTGCCTAAACACAGAAACATGCTTGCAGAAGTCAAGGACTTTCTGGGATTTGCACTAACGCTGGATTGTCCTGGTGATTGTTAGTAACAGCCGAGGCTGACCTCAGGCATAGGAGAGAAGGCTGCCATCCGTGTAGCCCGTTTTCAAGGACTTAAAGCGGGGCTCCCCGACCCTCGGGCCACAGACCACTACCGGTCCGTGGCCTGTTAGGAACGGGGCCGCACAGCAGGAGGTGAGCGGCGGTGAGCGAGCGAAGCTTGATCTGTATTTACAGCTGCTCCCCATCGCTCCGTTACCGCCTGAGCTCCGCCTCCTGTCAGCATTATGGTGAGTTTTATACTTATTTCATTATATGCTACAATGTAACAGTAATAGAAATAAAGTGCACAATAAATGTAATGCGCTTGAATCATCCCGAAACCATTCCCCCCCTACCCCAGGTCCATGGAAAAATTGTCTTCCATGAAACTGGTCCGTGGTGCCAAAAATGTTGGGGACCACTGACTTAAAGGACTCCCTCCTTGGTCATTTATACCCTTTCCCTGATAGAACTTGCTACATTCAGACCCCAACTTCTGGAATAAGGGGTTCATTCTTTTTGGCTTGAGACATTAGGGTTATAAAGCTATTACCTCAGGGATGGGTCGTTTACTAAGTGCTTTATGCCCATGTGTATTTGCCCCTCACATCAGGTCTCTAGAGCGTGATCGGATAGAGAGAAGGGCAGGAGTTATCCAACAGTGAGCAGGGCAAGGTGCACTGCGATAGAGCAAAAGCTCTCGTTTCCTCTGAAACCCCTTGTCTGATGCTGGCTGTAACTCATGTATCAGATCAGGCTTGAGGTCCAGAGGGCAGCGCAAGGCCTCGACTTAAATCATTGGATCCAGCCTCCTCATCCTCATAATTCACTATTGATGAACAACACTTCCAACCAGAGCTGAGCATCTGCAGTCTGGCCTTTCTTGGTCCCCATCCCTACCCCAGGTGTGTTGATAACAAAGAAACCACAGAACGTCCTAACAAGGAGAGAGGAGAGAAACAACGTTAGACAATCCACAACCTGGGCTTTCTTCTGATATATGAGGGCTTGTAAGAGTCAGACTGGATTTACTGGAGTTTTATATTGGATCCCAGGTGTCGGTACTATCTATGCAGCCACTCACCCGTATTCTAAACTGAAAGGTCACATGCCCCTCAATAATGTGCAATTTGGAAATAACATCTAGACGTGACCCCATGCCTGTCCAAGGTGTCATTATTTTGATACCATCACCAAAATAATTTTGGCACTCAAAATCCATCCCCAACCACTTTCCTTCAGGAAAAGTCCAGGCAAGCTTGTGGGTAAGGGAAAAGCAGAAACTCCCTTAAAAAAAAAAATGCTCTAGGCTTGAAGTGTCAAGATTTTTTCCTAGTGCTACCTCAGATGAGATGTATGTGTTGGTCTTGTCCCCTGGCCCATCCATCTAAGGAGTCCTGCCCAGGATGTTCCTGGGAACTCTTGTGTAGCGAGTATATTTGTAGTTTTCATTACCACGAGGATGGGCATTGTCTTCTTGGACAATCGCAAAAATAACATTTTAGTATTACTCATGGGAAAGCTGTTTGTTGAGTGTTGTTTCTTTAACTGGACATCTAGCAAAATTGATCCCAACACCCTCACAGAAGAAGTACGTGGCTTTAAAAGCAGAGCCACAGGGCTTCCCTGGTGGCACAGTGGTTAAGAATCCATCTGCCAACGCAGGGGACATGGGCTCAATCCCTGGTCCGGGAAGGTCCCACATACCGCGGAGCAGCTAATCCCATGTGCCACAACTACCGAGCCTGCGCTGTAGAGCCCGTGAGCCACAACTACTGAGCCTGTGTGCCACAACTACTGAAGCCTAGAGCCTGTGCTCCACAACAAGAGAAGCCATCACAATGAGAAGCCTGTGCACCGCAGCGAAGAGTAGCCCCCACTACTCGCCCACAACTAGAGAAAGCCCACGTGCAGCAACGAAGACCCAACGCAGCCAAAAATAAATAAAATAATAACTTTATTTTAAAAAATAAATAGAAGTAGAGCCACAGACATACCCAGAGAAAACTCTAATTGGAAAGGATAAATGCACCCCAATGTTCACAGCGGCACTATTTACAATAGCCAAGACATGGAAGCAACATAGATATCCCTCAACGGATGAATGGATAAAGAAGATGCGATATATATACAGTGGAATATTACTCAGCCATAAAAAAAGAAGGAAATAATGCCATTTGCAGCAACGTGGGTAGACCTAGAGATTATCATACTAACTGAAGTCAGAGAAAGATAAATATCATATGATATCACTTATATGTGGAATCTTAAAAAAATGATATAAATGAACTTATTTACAGAACAGAAACAGACATAGAAAACAAACTTATGGTTATCAAAGGGGAAAGGGGAGTGGGGGAGGGATAAATTACGTGCTTGGGATTAACAGATACACACTGCTATATATAAGATAGATTAACAACAAGAACCTATTGTATAGCACAGGCAGCTATACAGTATATATACTGTATACATATGCATATATGTACATATGTATATGTATATATGTATAACTGAATCACTGTGCTGTATACCTAACACGATATTGTACATCAACTGTATTTCAATTAAAAAAAAGCCACAGGGAGCTCACAGGTGATCCAAAGAAATAACTTCAAACACGGCCCCAGAGCTGTGATTCACTGCTCTAGCATCCCTGGGAGATGAGGCAGGGGCCGTCCTCCTGGAGGTAAAGTCTGGTCCTCTAGGGAGGCTTGAGGAATCTGAGGGGTCCTGGACGTGTGGGAGGTGAGCTGAACGCTGGGACCCGGTTTTCCTCTCAGATGTCCCCATTTTTCAAGCCGTCATCATCTCCAGGGGCAGAGACTGTTGACTGTCCACCAAAATCCAGTCTTCCTTCCTCCTGGACTCAAGGCTAAAGCACCTTTCTCAGCCTCCCGCGTAGCCTGGAGTGGCCACGAAACAGCAGAAGTGAGAAGAAGTGACAGTGCTGCCCAGGCCTGGTCTGTAAAGCCGCCGTGAGCTCTTCTCCATGCCCTTTGCCCCCTGACCTCTAGCTGGATGGTACCACCCAGGGCCTCTTTGGAAGCCAGGTGGAAGTGGCAGGTGACCTCAGCCCAGGCTCCTGAGTGAGGCAGAGCCCCTGCTGACCCTGTGTAGGACTATTAGAGAGAAAGGTGTTTCTCCCCTGATCCACGGCATGTTAGGGCCCCTTGGTCACAGCAGGTTAGCCTTTTAGTCAAGGGCATCCTACTCGTCGCTCATTTCTGCGGTTTACCCTCCTCCTTCACCCCCTCCCCTCTCTGCCACGTGAGGCCCTCGTCCCTTCTTGTCTGGACTGTCACGGCAGCCTTCTCACTGGGAGGTAAAGGCTGTGTGGAGGCCACACCGGGACGCGGAGGCCTGCACACACGTGCCCGGCCGGCCCTCACCCTGCGGCTTCCTCAGCCAGAAATGCCCATCTCTCCCCAGCTGTGGCCAGAGCTGCTCCAGGTGTTTTCTCAAAACCCTCCACACCCCACGCCCCACCCCTGTAGCAGGAGTGAACATAAACCTTTAAGTTAAAGGGTCCAGAGATAAGAAAGGAAGCTACAAACAAAAAACCAGATGGAAGCAGCTGGGACCAAGACGGTGATGAATCTGACCTCCAACAGACCCTGAGTCTCATTATACGCTGACTTTACCATATTTGCATATTAAATGACACACCCGCCAGCGGCCAGGACCAGCCATTAAGGACCAAGAAAGGATAAAAAGAGGGTGACACCCCACTCCCTTGGGAGAAGCCCCGCCCCTTCCCCATAGACTAATGCATAGGCCTCCCCACCCTCAGCCTCACTCCTCCTCTCTTTGTCTTGAAAATTAAATCCCTCTCCGCACACGGGAGAGAAACTGATCTGGGAACTTAGTTCCCGCGTCTCCAGTCTCTGGCCACTGAATGCAGCTCGTGCTGTGCTGATCTCAGCTTCGGCTTCGTTCCTGGCTGCTCGAAGCCGAATGGAACAGGAACCAGAGAGCCTGGCCAGGCTGGGGGCCAGGCCGGGTCCATAGGACATAATTTGGTAACACAACCTTCATCTCCGCTAACACAACCTTCATCTGGCGAACTCCTACTCATCCTCGCGTTGTGGACGCCTTCCCAGGTATCCCATAACTCTGCCACGTGGCTCTCGCTGTCCTGGCAGCCCCAGAAGGCAGGTCTGTGTGCTGGACACTCCTCTCCCCGGTGCCTTGCCCGGTGGCCACCCACTGCGGGTGTTTGACAGATGAACCAGTGAATGAGTGACAGTTTCCCCCTACTGGATGCTGCCATCTGAAAAGCCAAGGCTCTTTCCCCCAGAGTCAAGTGCTCAGACATTGGGGCACAAGCAATAGGATTAGGAAAGCTTCACGGTCAGGGCTGTCAGGCCACCAAGTTCCCCCTTGGCGTCCCCCTCACTTCCCCCCTCTGGTCTCAGTTCCCTTGGTGCCTCGTGCACTTGGAGAAACAGGAGGGAGGGAAGGGCAGAGGTCTGAAACATGGGGTACTTTCCAGTCTGTCAAGGGTGGTGGTCTCCCTCTGTAGGAAGCCATAAACTGTCAGGATGTCCCTCCTGTCCAACTGAAACAGGAGGGAAGGGGGCAGGGCACAACCTTTAAAAGATTGACATAGCTGTTGAGGACACAACAAATACTGGTTAGAACCTGCCAGGCCCAAGATGGCAGACGGTTTGGCATCCAGTAGACTTTGAGCCTCATTATATGCTCATTGTAATACATTAGCTAGGGGGCTGCCCTGGTGGTGCAGTGGTTAAGAATCCACCTGCCAATGCAGGGGACACGGGTTCGAGCCCTGGTCCGGAAAGATCCCACATGCCGCAGAGCAACTAAGCCCATGTGCCACAACTACTGAGCCTGTGCTCTAGAGCCCACGAGCCACAACTACTGAGCCTGCGAGCCACAACTACTGAGCCCACGTGCCACAACTACTGAGCCCGCACTCTAGAGCCTGCAAGCCACAACTACTGAGCCCGTGTGCACAACTACTGAAGCCCGTGCGCCACAACTACTGAGCCTGTGCTCTAGAGCCCTCAAGCCACTCCTACTAAGCCCACGTGCCACAACTACTGAAGCCCGTGCGCCACAACTACTGAAGCCCGTGCACCACAACTACTGAGCCCGTGTGCCTAGAGCCCGTGCTCTGCAACAAGAGAAGCCACCGCAATGAGAAGCCCACACACCGCAACGAAGAGTAGCCCCTGCTCACTGCAACTAGAGAAAGCCCGTGTGCAGCGACAAAGACCCAACGCAGCCAAAAAAAAAAAGAGAAATACATTAGCTAAATGACACACCCACAGGTGCCATGACAGTTCTGAGGCCGACCATAAAAGGAAGTGGGCGGTGGCTCAATTCCTGGAAATCTCCGCCCCTTCCCCAAAATAGTTGGAATAATCCCCCCACTCATTAGCCTATGAAATTACCCAGCCCATAAAAACTAGCCACCCCATGTTTCAGGGCCTCTCGCCTTCTGAGGTGGCCCACACTCTGCCTGAGGAGTGTGTTTCTCCCAGGGCCCCTCTCTCTTTCCGAGATGACCCCATGCCCTGGGGCTACTTTCGCCTTTTGAGGCGGTCTGCATTCTGTCTATGCAATGTGTATCTCTCTAAATAAATCCGCTTCTTTTTTAAAAATTTATTTTGGCTGCACCAGGTCTTAGTTGCGGCATATGGGATCTTTAGCTGTGGCATGCGGGCTTCTTAATTGTGGCATGCTTGTGGGATCTAGTTCCCTGACCAGGGATCGACCCCAGCCCCCGCCCCCCCCCCCCCGCACTGGGAGCACAGAGTCTTACCCAGTGGACCACCAGGGAATCCCCTAAATAAATCCACTTCTTACCCATCACTTTGCCTCGTGCTGAATTCCTTCTGGGCTGAGACATCAAGAACCTGAACTTCATTAAGTCCTGAGACCAGGTGTGTGGTCTTAAAGACAGTGGGTTCAAGTCCCAACCTGAGCTGTTCGGTTGCACTGCTGTTCAGCCCCACGGGCACAGGTGGGGCAGGTAGTTCTCCAGCTCCGCCTCCAGCCTCTGCGGAGGTAACAGTACTGTGAGCTGAGGGGCTGCCATGGTGACCAGGAGTCCGAGAAGAACCCCGTGGTCCTGAAGCCTCCTGTCTCCCGGGGGTCCTCACCACTGCACCTGTACGGGTGGCCACAGTGACAGGCTGCTGGGGCCGAGGAAGGACCAGAAGCACCTTATTCTGGCAGCATCCCCCACGCTGAGCCGAGAAACTCCTGACCCCAGAGTCTCCACTCTGGGGAGGCTGCTCAGCGATGGCTTTATCTGGGAGAGGAGGTGGCACGAACTGACCTGCTCAGGAAAGCAGTGGAGAGAAGCAGGGAAGGCAGACGTTTCGCGCGGCTCCAACCTACTGACCTACTTGTTAGAAACGCCCCCTCCAGCATTATTGAGAGATGGAGGCCATTCTCTCTTCTTTGACCTCACGGACGTTTTTTTCTGTTCTATAATAGCAAGACGTTTTTATGATGTGAAGCTGCCCATAAGTCATTTTTCCCAGGTCCCGTGGTTATGCTGATCATTTGTGGGCTTGCAACAAATGACCAGAAAGAAGTAGTTCAACAAACACAACTCACTGAACGTAAGCTTTTCTTTTATGGAAAAGAAATACAGCAAAATCTAAGTACTAGCTTTCTAAACTATCCATGCGAGCGAGTTATTTACAAATATGACTCAGATGGTAGAAATGACCTAGAGTTCTCCCCAGTGAGTCAGCTTATGTTTATGTAGAGGGTGGGAGGGGCAGACTCGGGGCTGGGAATCCAGAAACGTGGGCTCCAGCTCAGCGCAGCTCTGCCACCTGTTCTGATGACACGGAGGCTGTGTCTTCCGTCAGGTTGTTTGCTTCTCTGTTTATCTAGGGCCCTTTGGGTTCTGCAGCCTGTGTTGTCCCCTTGCAGGAGATGTGGGACTCCAGCCCAGTTGGGTAAAGAAGGATGCATCCAGCGGTGCTGTCCAGTGTCTTAAAATTACTGTCATAATGCGTTTAAATTCTTTGGGGGAGAAATATTTCTAAGACCTGGTCTTTGCACTCTGATTTCTTGTGACAGTACTCCTGGACCTCCTTTCCCCATCTCCTGACCTTTAAGTATTTCAGTAGTTTCCCCAGCTCTCCTTTCCTCCGGAATTTTTCTGAAAAGTCTTCAGTTTGAATGTCACGGTCAGTTTAAGGTTATGTGCAGGATTATCTTACGGCCTTTCTTCGGCTGCTGCTTAATTCTGTTTTGGAGGAAAATTACCCTTCCCCGTTTCCCCCGCTGCACAACGTGGCAGACAAAAGACAGTTGCAGAATCATCAACTTTTAATGATTCTGCTGAAATGGGCCTCGTCAGAGGCTGCGATAATGGTGAATGTGTGTCTGCTTTGAGATTCCCAGCCGGGCCCCAAGGCGGCTCGGCTTCTTACCTGGCCCCTTTATCAAATCTGGCCATCAGATACCATCGGATTGATTTCACCTGGGGCCCTCGGACGGAGGAAGCAATCAGGACGGCTTGGCTCAGGGTTTAGGGTGAGCTGCGGGGGGCAGGGCCTGCATGCGCTCCCAGGGCCATTGAAATGGTTTGAGTCCTAGAAAGAAATGTTAGGAGCTCCAAAATGTGAAGAGAAAATGACGGAGTCAAATCGCTATTAACGTTTCTAACACCAAATCGTAAAGCCTTTAACATTTTTTGTAGCAACGTGAACTTAGCGTGGAATATGGGCTACCCGACAGAATGTTCCTGATGTGGTGTGGCGGAGGGAACCCCTGCCTGGGCAGTGGGAAGGCAGCCAGGGCTCACACACTAGACCAAGGTCTTCCTCCTGGATGTGGCCCTGCTCTTGCACGAACCTGGTTGCCTCCTACAAGCGTGCACCCCAGGCACCCCCGTCTCAGTCCTGGGTCAGCTTGGGGTTCCGTGACACACGCCTGGATCCTTGGTATAAAGTCCCCCTTTGTGCTTAATCCCGCTTGAATTGGTTTTTGTTACTTGTAAACGAGACTCTGAAGGCAAGAATCCAGGGCCCCTTGGCCACCCCCCTTTCCCTTTCCACAACAGGGCAACCTAGTTCGTTGATTAAAGAGAGCAATAAAATATCAAAGCCTTTAAACCGACCTCCACAGGTTTAGGGTATCTACTTGAAGAGCGCTTTTGCTGTAATTATCCAAGTACGTAATTTGTTGCCTATTATGTAAGTTTATAGTTATGTTTGTCATTTAGGGTCTGTCTCTTTCTGCTGGGTTCCATGCAAGGTAGGGTAGGGATCTTTGTTTTCATCACTGTTCTATCAAGTGTCTGGTAGGGGCTCTATATATCTCAGAAGAATGATAAGCACAGTCTTGCTGCAAACACCCTTAACAGGAGTCCTACTATTAGAAATAACCCTGCTAGGTCACTATCAATTCAATTCTTTACCTTACCTCCAAAGGGATGGATGAGGAAAAGCTAGGATGGATGAGGAAAAGAGGCTTCACACGTCATTTGATCTGGTGTCATTTTATAGATGAAGGAAAACAGGCCCAATGGCCTGTCCCAAGTCTCACAACCACAGAGCAACAGCCCAGGCTTAGAGCTTGGGTCTCCCTGCTCGGCTATCTTTCTGCTACAGCAAATACTCTCTCATTCTTGGTCCTTGTGGGTGAGACATCGGACAAGGGCTGCCTTTCCCTCTACTTCCTAATGATGAGCATGGCACAGGACACAAAGGTAACCAGATGGAAGAGGGTTTAGCTTTCCTGCCCCCAAAGCACCAGCGAAACAGAAGCTGCAGACCCAAGAACGGTGGCAATCCGTTATCTTTCTACTCTAACCTTTAGAACAGGGGTTATTGGACTAGCCCGAAGTTGTATCTTGGACCCGAGAAGAGGGGACAGCCCAGGCAGTTTCTAAGATGAGTCACACTGTTTTTTCTGAGCCCTGATTTTCCAGATTCAACCACTTCCTTGATGAAGTAGTCAACCTCCAAATTGCTTTGCCCTGGCCATCAAGATAGCGCCCAGGAGAAAATCGGATCCCCTTTTGACAGATAACAGAATAAATGGCCATGAATATTCACAGCATGCTGAAACCCCTGTGGTTTAGCACGGGAAAAATAAAAACAAATCCAGGAAATGCTGGTGGTGTGTGTCCAACTCCTGAGGCTGCCCAGCGGATAGATCATTGGGAAGAATTCAGGAATGGAGTGGTTAACTGAATGTATCAGGACAATTTAGCCGTATGTCTCATTAACAGACCAAAGAGCGAGTCTGTTCACCAAGGCTGCAGTGAGAAAGTGCAGTGCGCTGCTGAACTGTGATCGTCTCAGAGTATTTCCCTTTTATTTCTCACCCATGATTCATAATAGCTTAAAGCAGAGTGATGTACATATGGTGGTCAAGGTATAAAAAGAAGTTAGAAAAACAAGTTAGAAATAAGATGTAGCAATAAGATGAAAACTCTGATAATCTGGCATGAAATTAATTCTATACATGTATTTTTTTCTTAATATCCAAAAACTGGGGAAAGCTAGTTGCTTGGCATTTGGAGAGCTCTGGAAATGGAGAAGAACCAGTCCCAGATGCCAGAAGACGGATGGTTCCTCTGGAAATGTACAACTGGGGTACACTTGGAGAGGTTTTGCTTCGAAAAACAAAAACTCCCTCGACTTATCACCACCAGGGGGTGAATTTTCTTTCGCAGAAGTCCGTTCCACAGTCCTTGTTATCTGAGATAGCTAGTCAAGACAGACGCTAGCTGTGGTTACCCTTGGCTGGCGAGTAATTTGGCATCCCATCAAACTGACATTCTTTAAATATTTTTTCAACATTTTCTTAGTTGGGGCAGAAAGAACAGATTGTCTACTAAGGAAAACTGTATACCTCTTTCTTTATGTTCGGAATAAAGGATTTATTCTATGCCTGTGAAAGACAAAAACGTACCGGATAATTAAGATGATTTTATTTGGGCTATTGAAGAGGAAGAACATAATTAATGAGGAACAACGTCTCGATGTAAAGGGAGGGGGCCTGGTTTTATAGAGGCAGGAGGACCAGGTTATCTAGATCAAATGGAGAAGACAGGTTCTTTGCAATTAAGGTCAGCTGTTTCCCAGAGCACAAGAAAGTGGGGTGGGGGAGATTTCGGGACGCAAAGGGGTGGGGTTTTTTTTCCATTGCTTTTTTTCCAGGAGCACAGGGTTCTTCCGGTCAAGCCAAACATCACCATGCCCTAAACGACAACATCTGAATTTTTCTAGAATTGTCTTTCATGTCACCGTTTTCCCTGATATTTATAACTGGGCAGCATAAATCACTCACACTCGCAAAGACCTGCTCAAATCATCTTCTGGCTTGTGTGTGGCCAACCCTGCCCTACTTTTCTGAACTTCTTGTTCCCCAGTTTTCTTTTGCTATTTTCTCAATCTGGCAGTTGTGTGGCGAAACCATTCAAGAGTTTACAACGTAGATAATAAAAGGAATCACTCGCGTCCAGTTACCAGCAGTGGACATTAGGCATTATCTTAGGTGGCCATCATCCGGTTGGTCTGAGGTTCAGGGCTGGGTCTGTGCAGGTCTGTTCAGGACGATTGTATACAGCGCGGTACCAAAGTGCTCTGTAGAAGTATGTTGGCACTGCTGAGGAATGGTGGCTGCTTGATGGAGTTTTTTGTTTGCTTTTTCCCCCAGTGAGGGTATGTTACATTTTGCCAGTTATGTGAAGAGTCCTCTGTGCAAGCTGGCCTTGATGGGCCCCTACTTCCCATTTATTCTAATGATTTCTTAAATTATTATTGAGATGTAACTCACCAATCCTAAAATTCACCCTTCTAAAGTGTGTAATTGAATGATTTGTTGTATATTCACAGGGCTGTACAACTACCACTACCATCTAATTCCAGAAGATTTAAAAATACCTCAAAAAAAACAAAAAGTAAAATAAAAATACCTCAAAAAGAAGCCCATGCCCATTTTTTTAAATATTTACTTATTTATTTAGGCTGCGCCGGGTCTTAGTCGCAGCATGCGGAATCCTTAGTTGCAGCACGTGGGATCTAGTTGCCCGACCAGGAATCGAACCCGGGCCCCTTGCATTGGGAGCGCAGAGTCTTACCCACTGGACCACCAGGGAAGTCCTGAAGCCCATAGCCATTTACAGCCATTTCCCATTGCTCCCCGTCCCCAGCTCCTGGCAACCTTTAATCTATTTTCTGTCTCTATCGATTTGCCTCTTCTGGACATTTCATGTGAATGCAGTCATAGAATATACGGCTTCTTTTTGTGCGTGTGACTTCTTTCACTTGCCATAACATTTCAAGGTTCATCCGCGTGGTGGCATGTATCAGTACTTCATTTCTTTTTATCGCTAAGTAATATTTCACTGTATGGATGTACCACATTTTCTTTATCCATTCATTGGTTGATGGACATTTGGATTGTTTCCAACGTTTGACTATTATGAATAAGACTGTTATGAACATTTCTGTACAAGTGTTGGCTTAGACATACGTTTTCATTTCTCCTGGGTGTATACCTAGGAGTAGCATTTCTGAGTCATGTGGTAATTCTGTGGTTAGCTTTTTGAGGAAGTGCTAGCCTGTTTCCCAAAGCGGCTCTACTGTTTTACATTCCCGCCAGCAATGTAGCAGGGCTCTGATTTCTCCACATCCTTGCTGACGCTTGTCACCGTACATCCTCCTTAGCACAGACACCCTAATGTGTGTGAAGTGGCATCTCACTGTGGGTTTGATTTGCATTCCCTCATGACTCATCCCTTGAGCATCTTCTTCTGTGCTTCTTCGCCATTTGTATATCTTCTCTGGAGAAAAACGATTCTCATTTCTTACTTGGGTTATCTTTCGACTGCTGAGTTGTAAGAGCTCTTTATGTATTCTGGATACTAATCCCTTATCAGATAGAAAATTCGCAAATGCTTTCTCTCACGCTGTGGGTCGTCTTTTCACTTTCTTGATAGTGTTCTTTGAAGCACAATAGATTTTAATTTGGATGAATTTCGGTTTATTTTTTGCTTTTCTTGCTTGTGCTTCAAACGATATTTTAGTACCACTTAGAGCTTCTTGCCCCGGGCAGCTGGCTGACTTGATCTGCTCCAGGCTAGGGCCTTGAAAACTTTAGAAAACACCATTGTGCGATGTATATTGCTATAATTACAGTGATTCTCCTCAAAGACGGCATTGGTGACAGCATCCAAATCCCTGAGCGTCAGCGCAGAAACCTCCAAAGACACACACCGTGGGGCAAAGTGGTACCAACTCTTCCTGTTTGAAATTTCCAAAGACCTTCACCCTTTTCAATTCTCTAATTCAGTATTTCCCCAAGTGAATTTTTTGGAAAGTTCTTCCCACAAGACACCTGCAGAAAAAGGGCCCTAGGGTCCAAGAGGGCTTGCCAAGCTCTCTGGAAGATTCACAATACGTGTTAGGATACTAAAGTCTCTGAGAAGTTCGGCAATGAATAAACAGGTCTAAACCAACGTTCCTCAAATTCTTTGAGCAAGGAACTGTTACAGACAAGGAACTTAACACGTTTTTGAACAAGTGCACATTTGAATGGTCAGGAAAGGATAGGCTATCAGAGGGAACTCCTAATGACCTAACACAACGCAAGTCTATTAGTAGTCATGTCAGAGTGCAATGTGGATCCCAGGGTCCTCCACCGCACTCTAGCCACACCATCTGGAACACGTGGCCTCCAAAATATTCGGGGAAGAGAGAGAGTGTAGAAGCTGAGCAGGAGATGTTTATGGGCTGGACCTAGACGTCGCCCACACTCCCTTGGCCAGGATAGTCTCATTTCTCAAGATGCATTCTGGCCTCTCTGTGCACTTAGAAGGAAAAGTTTAGTGACACATCGTGTGGTACTGGCCACACACGCTTTTGAAGCACTGCTTAACTGGCCTATGTGGGCTTAGGATGGGCATAATGTCGGTTGAGGGCACAAACCTCAAAAGCCCCGAGGGCACTTTGCCCTTCACTCCTGGACCAGCTGCATCTTGCCTCTGAGCTCTGCCCTCTTT
This sequence comes from Aethalodelphis obliquidens, assembly GCF_003676395.1. Classification (NCBI taxonomy): domain Eukaryota; kingdom Metazoa; phylum Chordata; class Mammalia; order Artiodactyla; family Delphinidae; genus Aethalodelphis; species Aethalodelphis obliquidens. The sequence goes on along the minus strand of NW_020837979.1, from coordinate 5,480,591 downwards.
GCAGAGCCAGAGGAGCATCACCTACTCCCTCCCTGCACTTCCGCTGCCATCATTCATGTGTACTTCTAGAAAAAACCGAGGGATGTTTGGAAGATCGCATGCCAAAAACATTTTACATTTTTATTTCATCAGAAACATTTGAGAGTAGCCATTGAACTGATGACTCTAGAAGGCTCCACTGAGAACCAGGTCAGCGGGTTACTAACATGGGCATCTGGGTCACGAACAGACCAGACGGGGTCCTGAAAAACTGACACAGCTGGTGCATGAACACTGCCCACCTATAGCCTTTATCATTTAGACAGGCAGTAAAAAGGAGGAGGGGAGGGGAGGGGATGCTACAGGTAAATATTTGATGTTTTCCCAGAAAACAATCCTAGGTCTTGGTGTGGCATCAGGAGACATCCGGAGCTCTGCGGTCTAAGGACATAAATAGCCTGAAAGACACGTTAATATTTTACACCAAAAAATCAATACCTCCCTACTGAGCGCATAGGATGCTATTATGCCTCATCAAAGTGTATTTAAAGTCTTTCCAACATCAAGTGGTGTGGCAAAGGCGAATAAAACCCGCTGGGTGTGAGGCGATGAAAAACGAACGCGGGAATACGTTGATAAACTGGTTTAGAAAGATGCTGTGTGCGCCTGGCACCTGCGGTGCTCCGGATGGCCTCCCAGGTGGGAAGCAGGCCTGGCGCAGCCTGTCTGTCCATCTGTCCGTCCGAGGCGGCTCGGCCTGCCCCGTGCCCCAGGCAGCGGCCAAGACCAGCCTGGGTCCTGCCCGACAGTGGGGCTCCGGAGGGTGGACCCCCAAGGCTGGGTGGTCCTCGGTGCCCAGACATGAGGCAAAGCTGGTTTGGGATGCAGTGTGGTAACTGGCAAAGAGCACCGGCTTGGGAGCCAAAACCTGGTTTTGCCGCTGTGTGACCCTGTACAAGTCGCCTACTTCCCCTACCCCATTCCCCAGGCTCCCCGCCCCCCCCCCAGGGCTGCTTCCTCCCCTGGGCCCAGGATGGCGGTGCCGCTGTCTGCCGGTCCTTCGCTTTCTCTCTGAGCATCCTCATCCCTTTCTGCCGGTCCTCGCTGCCCCGCGCTCCAGCCACGGCGTCAGGGGCGGCGCTGTTTCTCTCCGGGCTCCACCTTTGAGCAACGGGGCAGCCTCTTCCTCATCGGTCTCCACGGTTCCGCCCATTCACCTGAGAGCGAGAAGCATCTCGTTTTCCACCCACCCGAGCGGTTGGGAGGATGAAGCGTGGTCATGCACGTAAGTGTGAACGCGCTGCTGGCCACAAGCAGACGCTCACAACATACCAAGGATTGGTGTTCGTTACTCATGTAACTGGTGGTCCCAAGGCAAACAGAAGAGGGAGCTTCCAAGAGCTCGTGATGGGGATTGTGTTCAGAGTTATGAGGAAGGAGAGAAAACACGTATCCCATGGCACTGGTTAGTGCGGAAGGTATTCTGTCTACAGCAGAGGGCAGCTTCAGGACAGAAGGTGGCCCTTCCATATGCTTCTTTTCTCCCACAAGTATTTCCCAAATAGCCCCTCATTTGTTGCAGATACTCGTTTCCTTGTTAGAGGCTGAGCCGTCTTTTCCGGAGTGTCTGCTCAGCGACCTGGTATTCCCCTATCACTGCACAGTAGGATACTTCTGGGGTTCCAAAATTAATAATGTAACCCGATCTGACCGGTTCGGCTGTCACCCTATACCCTGAGGCCAAGGCTGTACAGCTGTACCTTTGTAAAAACCCCAAACCCACTGAAAAGCGTCCACAAATAATGTGGATAAGTTTCAAGGAGAGGAAAAGGCAAAGGTTCCACTTACATCACACCAGAAAACATCAGAAAAATCAGCTGTTCACATCTCTCACCCAAAGTTCCACTTCCTAAGGCGGGCACGTATCTCTTCTGGTCCAGCTCCTCCCCTCCCTTTCTGCACGCTCCTTGCCCCACTCCACCCACAAGCTCTCTCTATACCCTCTGCTCATTTGCATCCTTGCTCAGAAAAACAAAGTTGCTGCTTTGGGTTATACCCACAGGAAAGCAGAAAAGGAGAAATTAATCAAGGGGTGATATTTTCCTAGTCACAAGGAAAATGTAAATTCATCTTTAATAGTTTTTAGTTTTTATATGCTAAGATTTATTTTTCTCCCTTCTAGTAGCAAAATAGCAAGAAATGAAAGTCTCCGGTCTGGTTAGGGAAATGTAATTTACTTACTGTTTCTCTCCTGTAAGTTCCTAGTCTGGAGAAAATACTCTCAGAATGTCTAAAGTGAAATTTAGTTTTTACTTCGCTTTGAGGCTAAGTAGCCTAGTAAAGAAATACAGAGGAGGACTTCTCTGGTGGCGCAGTGGTTAAGAATCCGCCTGCCAATGCAGGAAACACGGGTTCGAGCCCTGGTCTGGGAAGATCCCACATGCAGCGGAGCAACTAAGCCCACGTGCCACAACTACTGAGCCTATGCTCTGGAGCCCGCGAGCCACAACTACTGAGTCTGTGTGCCACAACTACTGAAGCCCGCGTGCCTAGAGCCCGTGCTCCGCAACAAGAGAAGCCACTGCCATGAGAAGCCCGCGCACCGCATCGAAGAGTAGCCCGCTGCAACTAGAGAAAGCCCACGTGCAGCAACGAAGGCTCAATGCAGCCAAAAATAAATATAAAATAATAAATAAAAATTTTAAAAAAGAAATACAGAGGAGTTGAATTTTCTGTAAGATACATTTTCCTAAGGATCCCACTCAATTTAAAATGCACAGGGACTTCCCTGGTGGCACAGCGGTTAAGAATCCACCTGCCAATGCAGGGGACACGGTTTCGAGCCCTGGTCAGGGACGATCCCACATGCCGCGGAGCAACTAAGCCTGTGAGCCACAACTACGGAGCCCACGTGCTGCAACTACTGAAGCCCACATGCCTAGAGCCCGTGCTCCACAACAAGAGAAGCCACCACAATGAGAAGTCCGTGCATGGCAATGAAGAGTATCCCCCGCTCACCACAACTAGAGAAAGCCTGCATGCAGCAACGAAGACCCAACACGGCCGAAAAATAAATAACACTTCTAAAAAAATTATTTAAGGGCTTCCCTGGTGGC
>NW_020837979.1:5474858-5477396 GCF_003676395.1 Aethalodelphis obliquidens | reverse complement strand
GGTCCGGGAAGATCCCACATGCCGCGGAGCGGCTGGGCCCGTGAGCCATGGCCGCTGAGCCTGCGCGTCCGGAGCCTGTGCTCCGCAACGGGAGAGGCCACAACAGTGAGAGGCCCGTGAACCCCCCCAAAAAAAAAAAAAAAAAAAAAAAAACATTTAAAACGCACATAATTCAGAACTAATAATAGAGGGTATTTTTATTTAGCAGCTGAAGTATGACACCTCCCCCCGAATCTCGTAGAGCAAGGCACCGACTACCTTTGTTCTGGGTCATCTTTCCAAGAATCTGAGTATAATGAACAGCAAGAGGAAAGGGTCGGTGCGACCAAAGCTGTCCCTCTCTGTAATAAAGGTCAGATACGCTTGTTGTCTATTATAAAAGATGTGGTTTTTCCATGAGCTCGGGGACCTTCTCCTGCAGTGTAACCCACCGTGATACAGGGGTCACCTGGCCATCTCTGTGTGGCCCTGGGAGCTGGGGCTCTGGGAACTGGCACAGATGCTGCTGCTATTGCTGTGAGTGGTAAACCATCCTCCAGTTCTGACCCAGGAGTCCCCTTCTCCACCAGAGCTATGAAACAGCGGGAGCTACCTTGTAAGGCAAAACCTCAGGCCCTTCACGGCTCTTGATGAGGTGATGCTCTCCCAGGGAAACTCGAGTAAACACGGTTCATGGTTCACCAGGCTCACCAGCTTGGAAATGGTGTGTCTGAGGTCCGCTCCCACCTGGACTCAGTGGCAGGGTCTCTGCCAGGCACACAGTCAATGATGGGCCATCTCCAGGCTGCAGTGGGTGCGCTCGGAGCTGCTGTCGGCAACTTTGATGGACATTAGCACTGCTTTTGTTTACTGTATTTTGAAGGCCAGTGGGCTCGTCTCTATTACATTCGGTACATTTTTCTGTTAAAAGAAGTTCTGTGACTTAAATTTTCTCTACCTGAGGGCAGAAATGCACATCATTGTCTGCAGACGAGTTAGCTTGCCGAGGGCCTTCATTCCCAGAGTGATGGAAGGAAGGAGAACAAGAGGGATGGCATTAAGCCTCTTATGATGGGAAACCTAAGATGCAGAGCTTGCTCTCCAGGAAGTACGGGGTTGCTCTGCCTTCCTCTGGCCCTTTCTGGCATTTTCCATGTAGGAAGATGAGAACTAGACAAACGCTGGGGAGAGATAAGACTTGAAAAATTGTTTTAAAATTAAAATAATAGACACACCATTTGTGAAACTTTCAAACAATATAGAACCTTATTAAGCATTACTATTGAAGTTCTCCCCAGCTCCCAACAGCTTGCTAGCTGTTCCTTCAGGCCTTTTTCTTTGCCCATCTGGGGATGGGGAAAAAGTGTGTGTGAGGAAGGAGATTGATGGCTCGCCAGGAAAGCCATGGAAGCAGGTGGGAACTTCACACATGGTCAGTTTAGAGGGAGTCCGAGAACATCTCTGAAGAAGAGCCCAGAGCCCCTTATAGAAAGTAGACCCTAAAAGAGAAGGATTCCATAAGCAACAGTGCTGACTTGTACAGTTGAAGTGGGTGAATTGTAAGGCATGTGAATTATATCTCAAACTGTTATTTAAAAAAAGGATTTCAAATCAAGTCAGGCTACTTGTACACTGTTGGTGGTGTTACCAAACTAAACTTGGGTCCACTTGCCCAAGCACAGCAAAGCCAATGTACTGACACCAGGTCGTGGTAAAGAAAAGTGCAGCATTTATAGCAGGGCCAAGCAAGGAGTAAGGGACGCTAGTGCTTGAAAGACCCAAACTCTCTGAAGGCTTTCAGGGAAAGGGTTTTAAAGACAAGATGAGAAAGGGGTTGTCATGGGGTGTGTGATCAGCTCGTGGACACTCTTCTGATTGGCTGGTGGTGAGGTCATCGGGAGTCAACATCATCAACCTTCTGGTTCCAGTCAGTCCAGGGTCTGTGTGCTTGTGGGCAGCAGAGAGTTAACTTCTCCCACCTGGTGGAGGTTTCAGTATCTGCAAAACAGCTAAAAGGACATGGCTCAGAATATTTCCTAGAGCCCTTGAGGAGGAACTAAAGGCGCTTGACTGTGTTTAATGGCTAAACTATTAGGATTTGTCTTGCTTGCCTGGTTTCCTTTCTTTCTGCATGTTCTCACCTCTCTGATTAAATCTGTTCTTTGACTAAAGTTTTTCTACAGACAAAAGGCAGGCGAGGACACAGGAGGGTTGGGTCCTGTTCTGGGAAGGCCCCCTAGGGTCCTGCTCGGTCACAGTGGGGATGGAAGTTGGTGCAGCCTCTGTGGAGAACAGTATGGAGGGTCCTCAGAAAACTAAAAGTAGAGCTACCATATGACCCAGCACTCCCACTCCTGGGTATTTATCCGAAAAATACAGAAACACCAATTTGAAAAGATACATGCACCCCAATGTTCATAGCAACATTATTTACAGTTGCCAACATATGGAAGCAACCTAAGTGTCCATCAACAGGTGAATGAATAAAGAAGATGTGGGGGGCTTCCCTGGTGGTGCAGTGGTTGAGAGTCCGCCTGCCGATGCAGGGGACACGGGTTC
>NW_020837979.1:5449848-5474758 GCF_003676395.1 Aethalodelphis obliquidens | reverse complement strand
TATATATATATATATATATATATATATATATATATATATATACCATGGAATACTACTCAGCCATAAAAAAGGACAAAATTTTGCCATTTGCAGCAACGTAGATGGACTTGGAGGACATTATGCTAAGTCAGACAGACAAAGACAAATACTGTAATGATATCACTTATATGTGTAATCTAAAAAATACAACAAACTAGTGAATATAACAAAAAAGAAGCAGACTCACAGATACAGAGGTTACCAGTGGGGAGAGGGAAGGGGGAAGGGGTAAGATACAGATAGGGGAGTAAGAGGTACAAACTATTATGTGTAAAGTAATCTACAAGGATACATACAGGGAATATAGCCAATAGTTTATAATAACTGTAAATGAAATATAACCTTAAAAAATTGTGAATTGCTACATTGTACGCCGTAACTTACATAATATTGTACACCAATTATACTTCAATAACATTTTTTTAAAAATCAAGTCAGGTTAGTAAAAAGAGAAGAGAGATTCTTTCAAAACCTGGATATAGGCTTACATTTTTTTGCTGTGTCTATGGCACTGAGATAGCCTATGGATATATGAGCTTATTCATAAATTTAACATGAATAGGAGAGGTGAGGTAGGGAAAGAAGAAACATACCCTGGGGGTGATAATTGTATTTATTTCTGATTTCTTAGCCTGGGTGACAGGCATATAGGTACAGAATATGGTAATGTTGTATAATTCTCTGTTTGCCTGAAGTGTTTTATTTTTTTAAGAGAAAGTGATGAGAAATAGTTAAAATTCATTCAGAAAAATAATTTTACATACCATAGATTTATGTTTGTTTCATCAGACTGGGGTTGGTGTTTATATTGGGAGCAATTACGTAACTCTTAATTGCAGCGGATCTTCTGGTAGTTTGCTTCATTTTAAAATAAAAGGAAGTGAAATAATGGGTTCATCTAGCAAAGGGCCTGGGCTTTAGGGCTTTGTTGGTGACATCTGAACGGCTTCTGATGCCATCTAGTGGAAAGGACATGTACTGCTTCAGTCATGACTGCTTTGGGAGCAGCAGTGACAGCGGTGGAAACACTCCAGGAACTTTTTAAAAAAATACTGATGCCTGGGCCCCACCCCCAGAGATTCTGACTTGATTGGGTCTTGGGTGCGGCTTGGGCATCAGGACTTTTTAAAAGCTCCTCGGGTGATTCTACTGCAAAGCCAAGATTGAGAACCACCAACCTAAAATGAATGAAACGTTTAACTCCTCGAGTGCTGTACATTCCTTCCTTCCGTCACTCAGCAAATATTTATTGAGCACGTATTATATGCCAGATAGTTTTCTAGGTCCTAGGAAAATAAAGTAATTAAGACTTAATCAAAATCCCTGTTCTCATGGAACACATACTCTCTTGAGAGGAGAAAGGCATGAACCAATAAATAAACAGTGGAGAACGCTATCAGGAATGATGAGTACCATGTACAGAATTAAAAGAGGGTGATGGTATGGAAACTGGTGAGGTGGCTGCTTTCCTCGGGGCCAGAGAAATCTCTGGGGAGAAGCTGAGGATGAAAGGACAAGATGGAGCTAGTGCAAAGGCCCTGCGGTTGGAGTGAGTTTGGTCTCTTTAAAGAACAGAGGAAAGGCTGAGGTGAACAGAGCATGGGGCGGGGGGGAGAGGGCCAAGTGACGCCAGGTCAGGTCCAAAGCTGGACTTTGGAAACTAGGGAAACAAGTTGGGGTTTTATTCCAACTGCACCAAGAAGCTACTGGGCTTTGAAGGAAGGTAGTAAATGATCTGTAAGGCTTGAATGCCAGCAACATTCTTTCACATATCTAAAAAACTGAGGCTTGTTCATCAGATTTCTCTAAAGGGTATCATGTTCAAAGCTATTTCTATAAGTAGCAGTTAGACACATGTTCATTGTTTACTAAAGGTGATTATTCTGCCTTTATTAAATGTTAACCTACAAGAAGAATTACAATTCAGAAGTCTCCAAGACCACTGTCCGGTTCAGTGGTTTGCTAGAAGGACTCATAGAACTCAGAAAAGCTGTTCTGCTCGCAGTTATGGTTTCTTACAGAGAAAGGGTACAGATTAAAGGCAGCCAAGGAGAGAGGCACCGAGGGCCGTGTCCAGGAGACAGCAGGTGCAAGCTTGCAGTCGTCTCTGCTCCTGGAGCCGTGTGAACGCTTGCTTCCCCTCACACCTGTGTGTGGCAACACATGGAACATTGCCAACCAGGCACCTCGCATTTATTACCAAAAGTAATAAGTCCAAGAGGGGCAGTATAAATGTATTATCTAGAAAGATAAGAGGTTACCAAATACTAGAAGGAACAGCTAAAATAGTTGAACGTGGTTGTTTCTGGGAAGAACCTGTGGGAAGGAGCCAGCCAGGAGACTGCTGTCCTTCATGATGAGCCTGTTACAACTGTCAGGCCTCTTGTGCAGCTATCAGTTTGGTAAAACGAAAGGTAACTAGTGTTTTAAAAAATCAAAAAGAAGGCTGTAAAATGAAAACGTATTCATGTTTTTAAACATAGTAAAAGGCTGGTAAAAATAAATATTTTTTACTGTGTAAAATTTTTAAGAGGAAATGGAAGGTACATCAACTGTACCACAAATTTTATTTTATTTATTTTATTCTATTCTACTTTATTCTATTCTATTCTGTTCTGTTGTATTCTATTCTATTCTATTCAATTGCCATTCTATTCTATTCTATTCATTTGCCATTCTATTCTATTCTATTCTATTCTATACTATTCTATTCATTTGCCATTCTATTCTATTCTATTCTATTTTATTCATTTGCCATTCTATTCTATTCTATTCTATTCTATTCTATTCTATTCTATTCTATTCTATTCTATTCATTTGCCATGTGGCGCAGCTTGATCTGAGTTCCCTGACCAGGGATTGAACCCAGGCCCTCGGCAGTGAAAGCGCCTCTAACCACTGGACTGCCAGGGAATTCCCTCAATTTTTTTAAAAAGAAGAAAGGATGGGAGATGAAAGATATCCAGAAAATGTTCTAGGAAGGAAAAAATGACAAATGAAACAAATAGCATTTATTTATCTGACACAGAAGATTTTGGATTCTTCTGAGTGCTGTTTTTTAAACGTTATTTTTATGGACTTGTAAAAGCTACATGCAACAACAGTCCCCTCACTTTTTTGTAAAAGGCAGTGGGTTTCAACTTGTATTCCTCAGAGCCTGTGGGATTATGGGGAGGCACTGCAGGGCACCTGGAGCTTCGTCCAGAGGATGCAACGTGAACAGGGCTCTGGGTGCCCCTACTTCAACAAGAATTTCTCTCCTTCGGTCTGGTTTACATGGTGATGTTCTCTAAGAAAGGGATCCTCTGCTGCTAAAACGAAGGCTGCAAACCATGCCAGAGTCTTAGGTCCCGCAAGGGTCTTGGGTCTGAGGAAGGATTCCATACTTAAGTTCAGAAATATCTCAGGTCACAGCATCTAGGCACTGAGCTCTGTATTTGGACAAGGGGTGCTAGGATTGGAGAAGGGGTTGGGGGTCTGGTCGCTCAGCACTGGCTCAGGTGCTGGAAGCTGTGGTGTTGGTGGGGTCCTGTGTTGGCAGGTTCAGGTGATTAAGTTACAGGTGAGTGATTCTCTCACTCACTCACCTGAAGACCCTACAGAGCTTGAGCTCCTTGACTCTGCAGGGCCTCCTGGTCACAACATAGGGACTTTCCTGCATTCTTTGTCAGCAGCTCTTTACTGAACCCGACATCGGGCCGGGCACTGGGTAAGAGCTTGGATCCAGCCATGAAGAAGGGCAGGCCCCTGGCTTCATGGTGGGTGGTCTAGTTGATGACACAGGCAATTGCAGGACATCGTTGGACCACTCATTTAGCATCTGGCCCCCTAGAGCCACTCTCCACATTCCTGTACCCTGCCATCAACCACAGGAGGATGGTTATAGCCTGCTGCGGACCACATAACAGGCTCCCTAGGCCCCTGGCTTCCAACTGGGTTTGCCATTGGGTAGCTCCAGCAGGAGATCTGAGTGGCAGGAGACTGGGGTGTTGAGGGTAGTTCTTTCCCTAGCTCTGATGCAGGTTGCTCATCCTATATGACTCTTTCCTTCCAGGTTCTGACAATTCCTCCCTTCATTTGTCTCTTTGGGCTTAGAGGTGATAACTGCCCCACTAGGTTATTACACTAATCCTGTGACTGCCCACATCCACCCCTAGAGTTATATAATTTAAATGTGCATGTTTCCTGTTGACCAGAGCAACTCTGACAAGTGCGATGTTAGGATAGACACAGAGCCGAGCCCTGAGTAGGGTGTAGCTTGTTACGAGGATGTGGGGAAGGGGTTGGGTGGACAGGAATGGTGGGGTAACTTTTGTTGTGCCCTGATCTGATTGGCTACCGTCTTGTGGTTTAAAAGCCATAATAAACAGTTTGGATTGTCTAAAGCAGGGGTCAGTAAATTACTACCTGGGCCAAATCCGTCTGTGTTTGTAAATAAAGTTTTATTGGAACCTAGCCACACCCCTTTATTTACATGTTGTCTCCAGTTGCTTTGGTGTTACAGCAGCAGTGTTACTGACCCAGGTCTTTGTACTCTTCCATCAGTAGAGATTGATAAGGGACCAAAGAGAAATTCAGGCAAGGCTTTACTGGGGCTCGTGCTGCGGCACCAGGGAACAAAAGCAAGTAACTCTGCCCTTGCTCGCTCCATGAGCAGGTGTGAGCTGGTCCCTAAAATGGGATGAGAATGGGGGCGGGTCTGTGGGTTGGGCAGAAGGAGTGGCTTAGGTGATCTGCCCACCCCCTTGGTGATGCTGTCTGCAGGGAGCACGTGCGGGACACTGCTTTCGTGTCCGGCACCTCAGAAATAGCAGTTGGTTTGTGGCCTTTTTGTATCTTGTTCATAATTGCCCTGACTGTGCATGTGTGTGGTTATTTTTAGTCCCTTATAGTTTCTTTGTATTCTGTTGCTCTAGGAGACATTTGTCCAGGTGCAAGTGCAAGCATTCCGGTAGAGGGTCCCAGGTCCCAGCCTATCTCAGCAGGGCTGAGTAATCATGACAGGTACCATGTGGCTCACGACACCTAAAATATGTACTATCTGGCTGATACAGAAAGAAGGTTGTTGATCCTTGATCTCAGGCAGCAGTTCTCAAAGTGTGGTCCGTGGAAACTTGGAGGGTACCTGAGACACTTTCAGGAGTTTGGTGAGGTCCAAATTATTTTCATAATAAGTGTCAGACCTTTGCCTTTAAAAAAATTTTTTTTTTATTGCATTGACATTCGCACTGATGGTGCAATAGCGATGCCGGGTAAACTTGCTGGTCCTTTAGCAGGAAGCAAGGCAGCAGCACTAAGATGTTCTATCAGTCATATTCTTCACTGCCATGTATGCACAGTTGAAAAGGAATAACGGTCAGTCTCACTGAAGAATGTGCTTGATGAAGCGATAAACGTCATTGATTTTATTAACTCTAATCCCTTGAGCACATGCCTTTTTTTTTTTTTTTTTTGCGGTACGCAGGCCTCTCACTGCTGTGGCCTCTCCCGTTGCGGAGCACAGGCTCCGGGCGCGCAGGCTCAGCGGCCATGGCTCACGGGCCCAGCCGCTCCACGGCATGTGGAATCTTCCCGGACCGGGGCGCGAACCCATGTCCCCTGCATCGGCAGGCGGACTGTCAACCACTGCACCACCAGGGAAGCCCTAGCACATGCCTTTTTAATCCTCTGTCTGACAAAATGAGAAGTACCCATAAGGCACTCACGCTGCATCCATGGTTGTCTCCAAGAAAAGCACGTTGGCGACTGTTTGAATTATGAGCTGAATTAGCCGCTTTTTTTTCACGGAACACCATTTTCACTTGAAAGGATGATTAGCAGATAGACTGTAGTCGTTCAGGTTCAGGTACTTGGCAAACGTTTTCTTGAAAATGAACAAGGTGAGCCTGTCACTTCAAGGGTAGTGTTCGTTGCCCATGATAAAATTGGAGCATTTGCATGAAAATTAGAGTTTTGGAAAACTTGTATCTGCCACTGTGAGCTTCACAGCTTCACGATACTTAAAAAATACTTTTCTGCTGAGATCAGTGAGGATATTAATACATGTGATTCTTATAAGGTATAATGAAATGTATCAACATTTGGAAGATCTGCATATTGCTGTGAACAATATTTTTCCAAATAACTAATGTATGATAATCTGAAAATCATCCCTGGTAAAATGTGCAAGATAGACCAATGGACTTGAATGTAATGGACTATGAAAATTCGTTAGTATGGTTTCAATTTCACATCATAAAGAACCTTCAAGAGACTTCACTTGTTGAGTGTTGGTGTTGTATCAAAGAATTGCCACAATTATGTAAAAAGGCTATTAAAATACCCCTCCCTTTTCTTTTCAACTCAATATCTGAGTGAGGGGCTTCCCTGGTGGCGCAGTGGTTGAGAGTCCGCCTGCCGATGCAGGGGACACGGGTTCGTGCCCCGGTCTGGGAGGATCCCTCATGCCGCGGAGCGGCTGGGCCCGTGAGCCATGGCCGCTGAGCCTGCGCGTCCGGAGCCTCTGCTCCGCAGCGGGAGAGGCCACAGCAGTGAGAGGCCTGCGTACCGAAAAAAACAAAAAAAAACCTGAATGAGGCTGGATTGTCTACATATATTTCAACCAAAGGAATGTGTTCCAACAGATTAAGTACAGAAGTAAATATGAGTATGTTTTGAGCTTTCTTCCATTAAGCCAGACGTTAAGACACCTGTAAAAACGTAATGCTACTCTTTTCACGAAATGTGTTTTATTTGAGACTATGTAGCCATTTTCATTGCTGTTTTTAAGAGAATAAATATTTTAACGTTTTAGCAGTTTTAATTTGTAATATGGTAAATCTCGATAGGTATAACCCATATAGACAAAAGCTCTTTGGGGTCCTCAATAATTTTTTTGTTTTAATAAATTTTATTTATTTATTTTTGGCTGTGTTGGGTCTTCGTTGCTGCGTGCAGGCTTTCTCTAGTTGCAGCGAGCGGGGGCTACTCTTCGTTGTGGTGCGCGGGCTTCTTATTGCGTCGGCTTCTCTTGTTGCGGAGCACAGGCTCTAGGTGCGCGGGCTTCAGTAGTTGTGGCACGTGGGCTCTAGAGCGCAGGCTCAGTAGTTGTGGCGCACGGGCTCAGTTGCTCCACGACATGTGGCATCTTCCCAGACCACGGCTGGAACCCGTGTCCCCTGCATTGGCAGATGTATTCTTAACCACTGTGCCACCAGGGAAGCCCCTCAATAACTTTTAAGAGTATAAAGTGTCCTTGAGACCAATAAATTTTAGAACTTCTGGTCTGTGAAAGGGAAATCTGGAAGTCCCTTGACAGTGAGGCAGCATTTGGAAGACGGAGGTGCTGGGCAGTCTACAAACCCCAGGGTCTGGATGGACATAATTTTGAATATCACGAAAGCCAGGGTTTTGTGTGCTGGGCCTTTATAGTCATTAACTTGTTTACAACAACTTTCTGAAGTTGGTGCTGTTTGACCTGTCACTTACAAGAGAGGAAACCGAGACACAAATCTCAGTGCACAAAGCTGGTAACTGGAGTGAGGACTCAGACCCAGCCAGCTGACTTCAGGCTCCGTGTTCTTACCTGCGACACCATGTGCCCTGGACACAAGTCTCTTTTGCTTCTTTTCCTTTCCCAATAAACCGAAACGGTTCATGAAAACCCTGTCTCACTATTTACCACCCTGCCAACACCAAGGGACATGCGCTGTAGCTCTTACCAGATTACCTTTAGTCCCGCTGAATGAGTTCCAGCACAGTTAAATGAAGACAGAGGCAGTCAAAGAGTCCAAAATTATCTTCAATGGGGAAATGAAAACAATAAGCACTTACTTCTTCATTTGTTTCCCCTCATGAGTTCTTACACAATCTACAGCTTGGAGCTGTTTTCAATTCTCTTCATGACATTAGTGAGCTAAAGGCACCCCCGGTTCTCTTCGGGTGGATCACTTCTTGCTGCGTGAACAAAAGGGGAGTTCAAAGTCACTACATTCACAGGTGTGGTCTTTTTCATGGGAAGGATTTAGAAATGCTTGAAATTAATTTCATGTCAGATGTGTTGAAATAATCTAAAGGCTGAAATAAAAGTTTTATTGAAGGAGGCGAACAGTAAGGCCCGTTTTATGCGTAAAAATCCAAAAAGAAAGATTAATTTAAAGAAGTAATAAACCACGCAACTCTTTCTCCTCTTTTAGGTATTTGAGGCAGGGATAGCCCAAGAGAGTGACTCCCTTCCTGTGGACCTCCTGTTGCCAGAAGGGAAGCCTGAGGCCCAGAGGGCTCCAGATGTGCCCAGTTACAAAGCAGGGGATGCTAAGCTCCTCCTCGTGCAGCCCGAAGGCTCCTCAGGGGCAGGGATGGGTCTCATCCACGCTGTCCCCCCCAGCTCATGCTCGGGAGGTGTTTGCTGAGCTGCACGCAGGTCGCAGACCAGGTGAGCCTGGTTCGGAAGCTCTGCTTACCTTCCTGGTTCACTCCTATTCTGGCTGAGTTGGTCAAGTCCTTTGGATGCCCTGAATCGAGGAGAATAAACCCCAGTGATTGGTGACTACACGGCATCTAGAAGGGCTTTGGGGAGAGTTGGAGAAACGGAAAGAGCTTTCTGATGCTAACATACTCGCAGGCGGTGACGATTCATCTGATGGACAGAAAATCAAAGGTTTCCACTGAAGCTGCCTCCGTCTTTTTTGTCTTTCCTGGTTTTTCTGAAAGAGCCACTTGGGAGGGATAAGAAATAAACCAACCGCAAGCACTCCTAGGTGGCACCACGGGGAGACTCGTACTGTTCTGCTGTGTGTTTCATAGTGTTCCATGTGGAACGTGGCTCGAAGCTGCTGTCACCCCAGGAAGGGGCAGGTGGAGTCTCAGGAGGCAAAAGAGAAGAAACACCTGCCACTCCTTTCAGCTGGGGATGGGGACGACTTCAGAAAGGACTCATAGGCAGACGTCTGAGGAAATGGAACAGATTCCACTCTTACACTTACAAGGGATGTTTCCTGTCTCTCAGTACAATTTTTAAAAATTTATTTATTTATTTATGTATTTATTTATCCTTGGCTGCGTTGGGTCTTCGTTGCTGCGCGCGGGCTTTCTCTAGTTGGCGGTGAGCGGGGGCTACTCTTCGTTGCAGTGCGCGGGCTTCTCATTGCAGTGGCTTCTCTTGTTGTGGAGCACGGGCTCTAGGCGCGCGGGCTTCAGTAGTTGTGGCACGCGGGCTCTAGAGCGCAAACTCAGTAGTTGTGATGCACGGGCTTAGTTGCTCCGCGGCATGTGGGATCTTCCCGGACCAGGGCTCGAACCCATGTCCCCTGAATTGGCAGGCGGATTCTAAACCACTGCGCCACCAGGGAAGCCCTCTGAATACAATTTTTTCCATCCTAAAAGTAATACATTTTATTTAGAAGTCACATGGATGTAAAAAGAACAAAATAACCTAGAGATCATCAAAGACAAATATGGTACGATATCACTTATATGTGGAATCTAAAAAAATGATATAAATGAACTTGTTTACACAACAGAAGTAGACTCGCAGACGTAGAAAACAAACTTACGGCTACCAGAGGGGAAAGGGTGGGGAAGGGATAAATTAGGAGTTTGGGATTAACATATACACACTCCTATATATAAAATAAACAAACAACAAGGACCTACTATATAGCTCAGGGAAATATATTCAATATCATGTAATAACCTATAATGGAAATCTGAAAAAGAATATATGTATACATATATATATGTATAAAACTAAATCACTTTTCTGTACACCTGAAACTAACACAACATTGTAAATTAACTATACTTCAATAAAAAAATTAAGAAAGGAAAAAGAAAAAGGTAAATATCTAAAGACAACCAATGTTTACAGCTTTAAGTGTACACACACACACACACACACACACACACACACACACAGAGAGCACATTTATTTTGCTTTTTGCATTTAGCATTATGCCATAGGGAATGTTGCTATATTTTTAAAAACTTTTTATTTTGAAATAACTGCAGATTCACAGGAAATTGCAAAACGATGTAGGGAGAGTTCCCATGTACTCTTCACCTAGTTTCCCTCAATGGTAGCATCCTGGGTAACTCTAGTACACAATCAAGATTGGGAAACAAGCAGTGTTACAATGTATGTGTATAGTTCTATGCAATTTTATCACATGTACACATGTGTGTGGCCACCATCACAGTTAAGATACAGAACTGTACCATCACACAAAGCTCCTCGTGCCACCCTTCTAGAGTCATACCCACCTCTCTGCCCCCCCATCCCTAATCTCTGCAAACCATTAATCTATTTTTCATCTCCAAAATTTTGTCTTTTCAAAATGTTATATAAATGGAATCAGAAGTATGTGATCTTTTGAGACTGGCTTTTTCTTTTCACCCAGTGTAGTTTCCTTGAGATCCATCCAAAATGTAACATGTATCAATAGTCCATTCATTAGTAATTGCTGAGAAGTAGTCCATGTATGGACTTACCATATACAGTTGACCCTTGAACAACAACATGGGTTTGAACTGCACTGGTCTGCTTCTATGTGAGTGTTTTTTTAATAACTATAGTACCTATATTTTCATTTTATAGATCTACACAGTGCGAGAAAAAGTGTTTTTTTTTTAAAGTTTGTGTTTGATTAGAGATCACAGTATGTGAAATCAAAAGAACTAGGATCTGAGTCCTGATTCTACCCAAATGTTTCAGCTTCCTGCCCTTGGGTGAGTCATTTATCAATTCCTTTGTTTCTGAGGCAGAGATAGCAGTGCCTGGATTTTTAAAAAAATATTTATTTATTTATTTGGTTGCACTGGCTCTTAGTTGTGTCAGGCAGGCTCCTTAGTTGCGGCTCATGGGCTCCTTAGTTGCAGCAGTTGGGCTCCTTAGTTGCAGCATGGGAACTCTTAGTAGTGGCATGCATGTGGGATCTAGTTCCCTGACCAGGGATCGAACCCAGCTCCCCTGCATTGGGAGCATGGAGTCTTATCCACTGTGCCACCAGGGAAGTCCCCAGTGCCTGGATTTTCAACTGTGTGTGGGGCTGATGCCCCTCACCTACGTTGTTCAAGGGTCAACTGTAATTTTAAATGGTTGGTAAACAACATTTACAATGACTGATATAATATTCCTACTGGTAGAGATGCAGTAGATTTCCTAGCTATTCCCTTACTGTTGAACACTTAGGTGTTCCTGATGAAAATAAATGCTACTGACTATCTTGCCCAAAAAGGTTTTCCTGATTCTGATTTCTTTAAGATAGACTTTCAGAAGTGGAATTATTTACACAAAGGATATTAATGTTTTTCAGACTCTTAATGCATGTTACCAAATTACTTCTCCAAAAGGTGTACTTGTCTATATAGTTCCCCCATAGCCATTTAGAGATTAAGATAAGAGGGTTTCCTAAATTACAGTCTGAATAGTAAATGTGTAACTTGCTTTCTGCCGAAGCCAACTCAGTGTTCATAGGAGAAGCTAATGAGCCCTGTTATGTCCGAGATGTACTTAGTTTGGTATGTGTGATCTAAACTTATCTTGGCATCATGCTGCCCACTGTGATCAACATGACTAGAGGCAAAATGTTGCACCCATGCTGCGTCCAGCAGTGGCCAGGAAGCCTGTGTGTGCTTTGATCTGTGCCTCCTCTGGATTTTTGTTAGCTACCTCAGAGAGGCTGATCCCTGAAGAAGTAAAAGTGAGAGAATCAAAAAAGCTCAGGGCTTCCCTGGTGGCACAGTGGCTGAGAGTCCGCCTGCCGATGCAGGGGACATGGGTTCGTGCCTCGGCCCGGGAAGATCCCACATGCCGTGGAGTGGCTAGGCCCATGAGCCATGGCCGCTGAGCCTGTGCGTCTGGAGTCTGTGCTCTGCAACGGGAGAGGCCACAACAGTGAGAGGCCCACGTACCACAAAAAAAAAAAAGCTCAAATATATGGGACTTCCCTGGTGGTCCAGTGGTTAAGACTCTGCACTCCCAATGCAGGGAGCCTGGGTTCGATCCCTGGTCAGGGAACTAGATCCTGCATGCTGCAAATAAAAGATCCCACATGCCACAACTAAGATCCCACACACGGCAATGAAGATCCTGCATGCTGCAACTAAGACCCAGCGCAGCCAAAATTAAAAAAAAAAAAAAAAGCTCAGATCTAAAAAGATAAAGCTGGAGGTATCACACACCCTGATTTCAAACTATGCTACAAAGCTATACTAATCAAAACAGTGTGGTGTTGGCATAAAAACAGGCACCTAGATAAATGGAACAGAATAGAGAGTCCAGAAATAAACCCACATATATATGGTCAATTAATTTATGACAAAGGAGCCAAGAATATACAATAGGGAAAGGACAGTCTCTTCAATAAATGGTGTTGGGAAAACTGGACAGCCGTGTGAAAGAAGAAACTAGACCACTATCTTACACTATACACACAAATTAACTCAAAATAGATTAAAGCCTTGAATATAAGACCTGAAACCATGAAACTCCTAGAAGAAAATATAGGCAGTAAGCTCCTTGACATTGGTCTTGGCATTGAATTTTTGGATCTGGCACCAAAAGCAAAGGCAACAAAAGCAGAAACAAACAAGTGGGACTACATCAAACTAAAAAGCTTCTGCACAGCAAAGGAAACCATCAACAAAATGAACAGGCAACCTACAGAATGGGAGAAAATATTTGCATATCATATATCTGATAAAGGGTTACTATAATATCCAAATTATATAAAGAACTCAACTCAGTAGCGAAACAAACAAAGAAACAAATGAAAATGATTAAGAGTGGGCAGAAGGGGCTTCCCTGGTGGCTCAGTGGTTGAGAATCTGCCTGCCAATGCAGGGGACACGGGTTCGAGCCCTGGTCTGGGAAGACCCCACATGCCGTGGAGTAACTAGGCCCGTGAGCCACAACTACTGAGCCTGCGCGTCTGGAGCCTGTGCTCCGCAACAAGAGAGGCCGCAATAGTGAGAGGCCCGCGCACCGCGATGAAGAGTGGCCCCCGCTCGCCGCAACTAGAGAAAGCCCTTGCACAGAAATGAAGACCCAACACAGCCATGAATAAATAAAGAAAGAAAGAAAGAAAGAAAGAAGCTTTCATTTAAAAAAAAAAGAAAAGAGTGGGCAGAAGATCTAAAAAGACATTTTTCCAAAGAAGACATACAGATGGCTGACAGGCGCATGAGAAGGTGTTTAACATCACTAGTTATCAGGAAAATGCAAATCAAAACCATAATGAGATATCACCGCACACCTGTTAGAATGGCTATTATCAAAAAAGACAAGAAATAACAAGTGTTGGCAAGGATGTGAAGAAAAGGGAACTCTTGTAAACTGTTGGTGGGAATGTAAATTGGTGCAGCCACTATGGGAAACAGTACAGAGGTCCCTCAAAAAATTAAAAATAGAACTACCATATGATCCAGCTATTCTACTTCTGGGTATTCATCCATAGAAAATCAAAACACTAATTTGAAATGAAAACACTAATTTGAAAAGATGCACCACCCACCCCCAGCCATGTTCATTGCAGTATTATTTACAATAGTCAAGGTATGGAAACAACCTAAATGTCCATTGATAGATTAATGGATAAAGAAAATCTAAGATATATGTTATACATTGTATAATATATCTATATTATATTATATTATATATATATATATTTTTATATATGCAATAGAATACTACTCAGCCATAGCAAAGGAAATCTTGCCATGGTGGCACCATGGATGAACCTTGAAGGTGTGTGCTAAGTGAAATAAGTCAGACAAATACCATATGATTTTATTTATATGTGAAATTTAAAAAACAAAACAAAACTCAAATGCAGGGAACAGACTGGTGGTTATCAGAGGGGAAGGGGGTTGGGGGAGTGAATGAAACAGGTGAAGGGGGTTAATTATATGATGACGGATGGTTACTAGGCTTACTGTGGGGATCACTTGTAGTGTATACAAAGATCAAGTTTTTATGTTGTACACCTGAAACTAATGTTATACAACAGTTTTACCTCAATTTTAAGAAAAGCTCAGATCAGAGAGGACAAGTGAGGACAAGTGACTGGCATGGATGTACATGCCACTGACATGTTGAGATCATCAAGGGCAACAACCAGCTGGGAGCTTCATCTTCAGGACTGACCTGCTGTTTGAATTAAATCAACTGATTTGGGACCCTTGTTGTATCATTAGTGATATGAATCAGCTAACCTCATGAGTGAAAATTGATTCCTAAAGGCACCTCATCCACTTAATACAGACATCTCTGAAATACTGACATTCTTTGCATATAAACAATTGAAAAGTTTTGGTTAAAGATGCTACTGTCTTACCTTCCTGTGTTCAGTGCTGTAAGGCGCCCCACCCTCATCACAGGACATACTGATAGCTCTAGTCCAGGGAACTGTAATAAGCTCTGACCTGCCAGGAATCTGGAGCCAGCGGGGGATGACTGACCACTGCTACAGGGAACTTTAGTCCAGAGCCAAGCCTGGGGGAACCTGGCAAACTCAAGTCAGGGTCCCTTATCAGGACCCGGCACACCATCTCTGCTTAGAGAAGGCAATGGCTCTCAGCACAGTTGGGTGTCTTCCTTGTCAACCTAAGAGATCCATTTGGACCCAGAAAGGGAAGATTGGAACTAAGGCATTAGGGTTTATGGTTCAGCTTGTGTAAGTTACTGCAACGTGCTTCACGGAAGGTCAGCTGGATTGCAGTGAGAGAAGGTTACAGCCAACATATGCGGCCACCTTGATCTCCTCTCCCCTGACTTTAAGGTGTGTAGCTGCAGAAGTCAGTAGCTAGACGTGCTCAGCATTGCTTGGACCACACTCGGGACTGAGGTGGGCCTAGTCCCCCCGAAGTAGCTGGGTTTTATATCATGTTACAAACATCTTATAAAGTCCTGTGTGTGTTGGTACCACAGATTTGGCAACAAGAATTCAGGAACTTAGTCATAGGAAACACTTATAAGTAAAAAGCAATCACAGAGTGGGAGAAAATATTCATAATACTTGTATCTGACAGGGGACTCATATACCAAATATACAAAGAGTTCCTACAAATCAATAGGAAAAAGTCAGGCAACTGAATGCAAAAATGGGCCAGAGGCTTTAATGGGAACACTACAACAGAGAACACCAAATGTCCAATAGCAAAGGAAGAAGTGCTGAACTTCCTTAGTCACAGGGAAGTGAGAATTAAGAGAATGATGTGATACCACCACACTCCCACTGGAAGGGCTAGAAAAAAGAAGGAAAATATTGATTTTTGGTGTAAGGAAAATCTCATTCACTGAATTCTCCTGTACTCCAAATGGGGAGCTTTTCTCCTCACCAAGCAATTCTCCAGCTCCCTGGCAGACACCAGCTGGGTGTCCTACAATTTAAATCAGTTCTGACACTCTCTACCTGGAGTTAGCATCAAACCCCACTGGTTAAGGGCTCAGTCCCATAAGACTGTTCCCCACCCCCGCCTCCCCAAACTACACACATTAAATGCAGGTCTTGGTTGTCACCCAAGCTTTTGACCAACTGGCTATAAATCAGAGGTTCCTATGACCCCGTTTTTTGGTTCAGTAATTTGCTAGGATGGCTCACACAACTCGGGAAAGCAGTTTACTTACTACTTCTGATTTATTACGAAGGATATTTCAAAGGACACAAATGAACAGCCAGATGGAAGAGGTGCTTAGGACATAGGATGAAGGAAGGGGCACGGAGCTCCTGTGCTCTCTGCAGGGGTGCTATACTTCCAGCACCTCCCCGCGTTGCACCAACGTGGAAGCTCTCCGAGATCTGTGCTTTTGGGTTTTTATGGTGGCTTCATTACGTAGGCATCATTGATTAAATCATTGGCCATTTGGTGGTAATTCAACCTCCAGTCCCTCTCCCCTCCCCTGAGCTTGGGGTGGGGGCTGAACGTTCCAACCCTCCAATCACCTGGTGGGTTCCCTTGGCAACAAGCCCCACCTTTCCGGGCTTTCCAAAAGTCAGCTCATTAACATAAACGCGGGTGTGGTTGTATTCCAAGGGTTTTAGAAGCTCTGTGCCAGGAATGAGGACAAAGACCAAATAAATATTTCTCATTATAAGTTGCCGTATCACACTTGGCGGCCATGTCATAGACAGCTGAGGGAGACACAAGCTGGTACAATCCACTTTGGAAAACTGTTTGGCAGAATTCACTGAAACTGAACGTGCACATAGACTGTGACCCAGCAATTCTACTCCTGGGTGTGCAGTCAAGAAAGGTCAGCGTAAGGCCAACTGGCCCGAGGCAGGGGAACACAAGCAGATTCACAGGTTGCATCAGAACGAAATTCTCCGGACCACCCAGTTCCAGGAACTGCCCTGGAGACATTCCGGACCACCCAGTTCCAGGAACTGACCTGGGGACTTTGAACCCAGCCCAGCCTTCCCGCCTTTCGATGGGCGGGACTAACGGCCCCCCCAGGACACCCGAAAAGACCACCACATAAGGAATACCCTGCGCCCTCCCAGATTCACCACACCCCTTTCCCTTCTTCCCCTATAAAATCTTGCCCAACCCTCGCCCGGGTGCGACTTCTCTGGCCCCTTTCTCTCGGACCAGTGAACCTCGCCCGGGAGCGCTCCCTGATAAAGCTCACTTGAAGCTTTCCTCTGTTTCGCGTATAAGCACAGTCAGTGCTTATACCCACAGCGTGAATGGTCATAGCCGCTCTATTCATTATAGTTTCCCAAACTGGGAACTACCTACATGCCCACCAACAATAGAATCGGTAAAGAAATTCTTGTATAATATAGTCACACGATAGACTATTGTATTAATTGTACCACAAACTGGGTGGCTTAAAAGAACCCAGAAATTTATTTCCCCAGTTTTGGAAGCTAGACGTCTGAAACGAAGATATTACCCGAAAACTGGGTTCACCTCTTGGTAGGTGTTGAGCCAAAAGCTACAACCGAGCCGAAGATGGGGAGAAGGAAGCATTTATTACTTGTGACAAGTAAGGAGAACACCGGGGACCTTTCCCAAGCAGTGTCTCCCCTAACAGCAAAATTGGGGACGTTTTAAGCTAAGGCACATGCATATTCATGAAGGGGCTTGAGCAGAGGAGAACTCAGCATAGAACTGGGGCAAAGGTCGACAGAGTCCAGGCTTTAGTTGGTTGAAGTCAAGAGGGTCAACGTCAGCCTTCCATCCTCCACCAGGGGATGGAGGGGGGCTTAGTTCCTGCAGAATTCAGAGACTGCATCAGATTGTTATGTATATTCCTTGAGGAGGAACTAGGACTCAGTTTTATCGCTGAACTATTGTTTCTTGACCGCTTTCCCTCTGTCCCTGTGTTCCCTCACTTTCCTTAAGATCAATGATTATTGAGACCTGTTACAAACATCTTAAAGGGCAAGGATTGTGGCCAGGCCTATAAGGATCGCCAAGTGGCTTAGACCAAAATGGCTTTTCTTATGTCAAGAAAGCCGTGCCTGGTTCTCTTTCTCCGGGGACCCCCTGCCTTAACTGCTGACAAAGGCTTTGGCAGGGTCAGGCTCCAGGATGCTTCCTTGCCTCTTCCAGCTTCTGGTGGCTCCAGATGTTCTCAGCTTGTGGCAACATCACTCCAGTCTCTGCCTCTCTCCTCCCTGTGTGTAACTTTGGTGAGAGCCACCTATTCAGTTTTCTCCCTTTTGTTTTGAGCTTCCAGCCAACAAAGAGACAATGAAACATTTCCTTGCCTCATGCCAAAGTTACTGCTCCCTCTTTGTCACAGGTTGTGGTGTTGTCCCCTGCCTCCGCCTCCCTGCCCCCCAAATTCCTATGTTGAGTTGTAACCCCCAGTTAGAAAGTGACTGTATTTGTATAGGGTCTTTAAAGAAGTAATTGAGTTCAAGTGAGGTCATTAGGGTGGGCCCTAATCCACTATGATTGGTGTCTTTTTTTTTTTTTTTTTTTTTTGCGGTACGCGGGCCTCTCATTGTTGTGGCCTCTCCCGTTGCGGAGCACAGGCTCCGGACGTGCAGGCTCAGCGGCCATGGCTCACGGGCCCAGCCGCTCCGCGGCATGTGGGATCCTCCACGGACCAGGGCACGAACCCGCGTCCCCTGCATCGGCAGGCAGACTCTCAACCACTGCGCCAGCAGGGAAGCCCTGATTGGTGTTAGAGATTACGAGGGCTTCCCTGGCAGTCCAGCTGAAACTGTGCAACCCAGATTGGGACTTGAACCCACGTTCTTTTAACTGAGCTCACACACCTGGTCTCAGGACTTAATGAAGGTCAGGTTCTTGATGTCTCATGTGGAAAGAATTCAGTGAGAGACAAAGTGATAGGTAAGAAGCGGATTAATTTAGACAGAAACACACTCCACAGACTTGTGGGCCATCTCAGAAGGCAAGAGCAGCCCCAGGGTATGGGGGGGGGGGGGGGGGTTGTCGGTTTTTATAGGGGTGGGTAATTTCATAGGCTAATGAGTGGGAGGAGTATTCCAGCTATTTTGGGGAAGGGGTGGGGATTTCCAGAAATTGGGCACCGCCCACTTTTTGACGTCATGGTCGGCCTTGGACGGTATGTATGACTGGATGTATGTCCGGGAGAGCTTTGGGTCTCTACTGGTGGAATGGTGTCTCCTCAAAACTCATGTCCACCTCAGAATGTGACCTTATTTGGAAATGGGGTTTTTGCAGATGCAGTTAGTTAAGATGAGGACATACTAGATTAGGGTGGGCCCTAAACCCAATGACTGGTGTCCCCATAAGAAAGCCATATGAAGCACAGACACACGGGAAAGAAGGCCACATGACTGCAGAGGCAGAGATGGGAATGGTGCAGCATAAGCCAAGGGACGCCAGAGACCGCTGGGCATCACGGGAAGCTAGGAGGAGACAAGGAAGGATTCTTCCCCGGAGCCTTTAGAGGGAGCCTGGCTCTGCTGACACTCTTATTTTGGACTTTTAGCCTCCAGAACTGTGAGAGGACAGATTTCTGTTTGTGGTTATTTGTTACCAGGGCCTGAGAGTTGTTTTCGGGGAACACGTAGGAAACCCTGGATTACCACTGTTAAATAACGAAAAGTCAACTGTGTAAATTTTAAAGATTTAATGGGGTTTATTGAGCAGTTCATGAGTCGGGCAGCATCCCATCTAGCAAGTAGAGAGGAGCTGCCAAGGGCTACAGAAAAGAAAAGGTTTTCAAAGGCAAGACAAAGAAGTCTAAGCAAGGAAGATTTATTTCAGGCATAGGTATCCTACTTATGGGGGATGGAAGAAGTCTTTGTGACAGGTTACTTCATTTTCCTTTGGGGCATGGTGATCGATTAGCTCATTGGTGCTGACCAGAAAATTCCTGGTTAAGACTACATTTCTGGGGGAGGGTGAAGCTTCAGTTAGGTTAGTAGTGTGACCTAGCATAAGTGACTCCATCTGGGGCCTCTGGTTTTCTTTTTAACACCAACCTAATTTTGAAAATGCTCTTACAGAAAGAAAACTATTTAGTTTTTTGGGGTGGTGGGGCACATAATGTTCACATATTTTGAAACAACTTAAAAAAAAAACCCACAGGGCTTCCCTGGTGGCGCAGTGGTTGAGAGTCCGCCTGACGATGCAGGGGACACGGGTTCATGCCTCGATCCGGGAGGATCCTACATGCCGCGGAGTGGCTGGGCCCGTGAGCCATGGTCGCTGAGCCTGCGCGTCCGGAGCCTGTGCTCCGCAACGGGAGAGGCCCGTGTGCCACAAAAAAAAAACAACCAAAAAAAAACACAGCAAAACCTATGCAGGTAAGCTCATTGCTGTAACAGACATCCCAAACACAATAAAGTTTAATTACTATAGTAAATAAATAAAATGAGAGTACTTTCAAGATAATTCGAATCAGTTTCCCAGGAGTCCAAGCGTTACCAAGTTATATCTGCTGCTGTTAGTTAATTGAAAGGACCCTTCTACAGGGATATCTAATAGTCAAGTGAAGAAGCCTTCAGAATATGCATGCCCCTTGACCCAGCAGTTTCTCTTCCTTCAATTATACTTTAGAATTAAGGTGGCGCGCAACTAGATAATTCTCGAGCTACTAGCATGAGTTAGCGCAGACTGTATCTCCCAAACTTGCCTGCTGGGAATCGCTGGTGGAATCCCTGTAGGGTTTTGTAGGTCTAAGGGAGGAACTGGGGAAGTCTGGAACACACCCCTCCGTGATTCCCAACCCAGAGTACACACTAGGCACCTGGGCAGGTGTTTTTGCTTTCTGTTTGTTAATACCTGGCCACCAGGACCAGGCACTAGCATTTTTGAAGGCTCTTGGGGAACTTCCAATGCACAGCTAAGGCCCAGAATCAGCGCCCTTGGGCAGGCTGCGGTAAAAAGTTGTACAACAATTTTGTAAACGAATGTTTATTGGAAACATTTTACGAAAATCTTGTTAAAGTAACTGTGTACAAAAGCTCGTGTGCGTATGATTCCATTTCCTCAAATAGGAGTGTAAGACTGGAAATTAACTTTGGTAATGAGAAACGCGTGGTCTTCATAGCTATTAGCACTTAAAAAGGTTTCACCATGAACAGCCAGGTGTGTTATATTAAGAAAACGTTTCAGATTTTTTTTTTTTTTTCTGCTGCATTGGGTCTTCGTTGTCGCACTTGGGCTCAATAGTTGTGGCTCGCGGGCTCTAGAGCGCAGGCTCAGTAGTTGTGGCACGTGGGCTTAGCTGATCCACAGCATAAGGTATCTTCTCGGACCAGGGCGCGAACCCATGTCCCCTGCATTGGCAGGCAGATTCCTAACCACTGTGTCACTAGGGAAGCCCGCAACTTTTCATATTATAAGATGCATTTTTCCAGGCAATAACGTCACAAATTTCTTGGGACCTTCTTTGCCTGGTACAACCCTCGGGGTGCCTCTGGGGGCGGACGTTGCTCGCCCATGCGCAGACTGCACCACAGCGTGGTGCTGTGGCACCGCGAGACTTCCGCAGCTCCCCCACAGGCCCCACCCCCATTTCCGGCTTTTCGCTCCGCCCACTCGGCGTCTCGGGATCCTCTCCCTGGCCCGGCTCCAGCAGCCTCGCTCTGGGTCCGCGCCACACTCTTCTCTGCGGGCGGCTGGCTTCCCGGCGGGTTTTGTTTGCGACGCTGTCGTGCCACAGCGCGCTTTACGGCCGCGGGGACGGAGCGAGCCGGTGCCAGGGCCCCTCCGGCCCGGAAACAGGACTGGCGAGCGAGGTTGATGCCCGGCGGCGGGGCGAGCGCGGCGTGTGGCCGTCTTCTTACCGCCGCGGAGCAAAGGAGGGCCCGGGAAGCGGCGGGGTCGGTGTCTAGGAGTGGGCCAGGAGGCTCCGGCTCCGGCGGCGGCAGAGGCGGAGCGGGTGGCCCCGGGCCGGGTTGTGGAGGCCCGGGGGGCCCCGCGTGCAGGATGAGCCTGACCCCGAAGGAGCTTTCGAGCCTGCTGAGCATCATCTCGGAGGAGGCGGGCGGCGGCAGCACCTTCGAGGGCCTGTCCACCGCCTTCCACCACTACTTCAGCAAGGCCGACCACTTCCGCCTGGGCTCTGTGCTCGTCATGCTGCTGCAGCAGCCGGACCTTCTGCCCAGCGCGGCGCAGCGCCTCACGGCGCTCTACCTGCTCTGGGAGATGTACCGCACCGAGCCGCTCGCCGCCAACCCCTTCGCCGCCAGCTTCGCGCACCTGCTTAACCCCGCGCCGCCCGCCCGCGGCGGCCAGGAGCCCGACCGGCCGCCGCTCTCAGGTAAGCCCGGGTCCTCCCGCCGGGAGTCCGCTGTGCGGCGCGGAGGGTGAGATCCGGCAGCTGCTGGGCCTTCACCCACACGTGAAATGGATTGTGTCCTTTTGAAATCCCTTCCGCACCCGCTCCACCGAGTAGGGACAAGTGGCAGCTTCACGGCACCGAAAATTACTCCTCCCAACAGTACGGGCCGTGAAACCGTGCCGCTTAGTGTTGGGCTTGACGCTTTAGTGCCTCATGATGCAGTTCGTGCTCGTCACGCGCGTCTGAGGTGTGTGCAGTTGTAAGTAATGACACACAGGATCTGCCCTCCTACACCCCGGCTTTAAGTCTCAGGAGTCACCGAGAAGTCGTTCAGAACCCGAATACGTTGCTGAGCGGAAATGCACATTCAGCAGCGTTTCAGGACTTTACAGCCGCCTTCTTGCTGTTAGGTGTCCTTGGTTAACGCGATGGGGGCAGAGGATAGAAAGTGGTCTCAATTCACGGCCTAGAGTGGAAGACGCAAGACTGCTGCACATTATGTAAAATGCATGCTCGTGCACCTTTAGTGAGATCACTGGGTTGGATGCGAGGCCTCTTTTGCTATTTCTGTTTGTTTGTTTGGCTTATAAACAGAAATTTATTTCTCATCGTTCTGGAGGCTGGGAAGTCCAAGGTCAAGGCCCCCGCAGACTGGGCGTCTGGTGAAGGCCTGCTTCCTGGTTCATAGACAGCTGTCTTCACGCTGTGTCCTCACATGGTGAAAGGGATGAGGGAGCTCTCTGGGGTCTCTCTTCCCAGGGCACTAATCGCACTTATGAGGGCTGTGATTGGGGGTTAGGATCAACACTTTAACATTCAGCCTACAGCCCAGGCTTAGCACGGTAATGGCACAATAAAGGATGATTATTTGAACCTGAATTCAACTGAAATTCAAGTAGAGCAAAACCCAAAACCATATACTTACTCTATAGTTTTTAAAAAACTGTTCACTGTCATCTCCTCTACTAGAGGGAATTAAAGCTGGCCTGATAAGTTGCCTGACGGGACCACTAAATGTCTAAATTGGTAATCGACTATATTCTATCCAGTTTAACCCTCTCTGTTAACACGGGGAAACAGAGGTCCAGAGAGTTCGAGAAACTTGCCCAGACACAGACAACTACTTTTGGGCTGGGCCAAGTGTAAGACCGGGGTTCCTTTCATTAACACCAACATCTTTTCATTTATGTGGCCTTTCACAGTTTACCAAGCACCTCTCAGCTCCATGACCTCACTTATTGTACTATATCCATGAGCGTACAGAGGTGGCTTTTGGGAGATTTTTTTGCATCCTCAGACCAGTGTTGCAATAGCTTATTCTATAACGACCCTTAAATTAAAAAAAAATATATGTACACACACATGTAAATGTGTGTGTACATATATATGGACATATGGAAGACACAGCACCACATCTCCCTGTGTCACCCCATGCGGGCCACACCCTGGCAGTCACAAAGCACAAAGAGAAAATGGTCTTCGGTTTGAGAATTCCCGAGTTGCCACTGATGCTTCAATACCAAAGGGCTTAGAAGTGTTTACACTTTCAAGGGGAGTAGGAACGTTTTAGGTTTCCCTTTAATGAGTCTCATTTTGAGACAGGATGGCAAGGTTGGCCAGCTGCTCTTCATGCAGTTTTTGTAGTAAGTCTTTCAAAGAATGAATGGTGAAGCCAATTCATTTCTCCTCCTGGAATTTGTCTTCTTCTTTTTCTTTGTTGTGAGGTTATATATTAAAGGTATGGGCATACAGACATTACAAAAGATAAGGGCTGTCACGTGAGGGAGGAAGTCAGACAACAAATGCAAAGAAACCTGTGGAAATTAAAAATCTGAACTCACAGGCAGGGAGGGAGGCGACACGGTCTTTTCACAGAGCCGTACACATAATGCAACTGTCCTCAAAAGCAGGAATGGAGAAGACTAGCCATTCAGCTGCAGAGCAAAGCTGGGGTCTTGGCTTTAGCGCTTTTTATGTCTTCAGCATTCGGCTGGGCAGCAAGTGCCTTTTCCAGAGTAGGCCAGAGAACATAAGTCCAGTTTGGTTTTTAAGGCTTGAGTCAGCTCTGTGGCCAGCAGCTCGTGGAGGGACACACCATCGTGGGAGTACACCCCGTTTCTCCCAGTCCAGTCGTAACGCTTGGGGCCACTGGATGGTGAAGATAACTAGATTTGCTTGTTTGGGGTCTGCTTGTTGACCACGTGTGTTCCTAGATCTCCACCCAGTTTAATTGTTAAAACACCATATTCCCAAAGGAGGCATCATAGCCTTCAAGTGTGTAAGGTTTGTCTGCAAGGTCTTGAGAAAACTCTGCTAAGGAATCCAGCGTCTCCTCGGCCAGTTTTGCATACGTGGTATCGTCCAGACGGCCAGCGTCACCCAGAGTTCCCATTGTCCTCAGATTCATCAAGCAGACGCCCTGCTTTTTGACATTCAGGATCTAGTTGAGGCAGCAGAGGCTCAGACTGGGGCTGGCTGCCTGTGCAGGCCCTGGCAGCTGTAGAGCTGGGCGTCCTTCGTGGGCTGTGGGGCCCTGGCGTGGGCCTGGACATAGCCCGGGGGTGCCGAGCGGAGCAGAGGCTGGCAGCTGCGTGGTGCTCCAGCATCCACATCTGTTTGTTTTTTAAACTCAAGAGATGCTTTCTGAGACTTGATTTTGGGAGAAGACCTGAAGCCAGGAGAGGAGAAGGGCACAGAGGAGATGGTGATGAGTGATAAGGGTACCTGGAAGACTTGGAGGAGGACAGCGGTAGGGGGCGGAGCAGGTGGTGACAGGTGGGAAACAGTTTGATCTTACAGTCCTTAAGCAGTGAGGAAACAGGCGAGTGACCCCTTAAGGCAGGGACTGCTATTCAGGGAGCCAGAAGGTAAAGGCAGCAGATTTTGAGGTCAGGCCGGAGAACTTCTCCTTGCAGGGGAGGGTGTCTACGTTTAAGCTGGTCATGGTTCCTGCTGGCAACTCCTCTGGATCTAAAGCATCTTCTCGTGGATTTCCTGCACTGCCCTTACCTAAGAGGGGCAACCTGTGCATTCCATGAGATGTCTTTAGGGTACAGGTACTGAACCTGGTTTTCAGGAAGTTTGAGAATGCTGAGAAAGTCGCTGCAACGTGTGTGTGTGTGTGTGTGTGTGTGTGTGTGTGTGTGTGTGTGTGTG
>NW_020837979.1:5377216-5449838 GCF_003676395.1 Aethalodelphis obliquidens | reverse complement strand
TGTGTGTGTGTGTGTGTGTGTGTGTGTGTGTGTGTGTGTGTGTGTGTTGAAACCCAGCACCGAGATGGATAGGCCAGTGTGGGATTTGGGTCGGAGAGCCCTTTGAATTCTGTAGGATGGGTTAGGCAAAGGAACCATAACTTATATAATGTCACTCTTGAATGCGATGAGTTTAAACCTAGATGTAGGCCATAGACTGCATTGTAAACAGATTTGCCAGGGAAATCCACGGATTGGTTATTTTGCCTCTCTCTGCCTCAATTTCCGTGTCTGAAAATTGCGGATAATTATGAGAAATAAAAGTATTTACAATAAGCTTTATACATTACTATCGTCACTAGGTAGGGGTGGTGCTTAAATATACAACAGGGAATGTCAGTGTCAAGGCTTATTATACTGTGCGTCAAGGGGAGCATCTAATGGGTATATGTTTTGAAAGTTTTTCGGATGATTCTGCTGCAGAGCCAACGTTGAGAATGTATCTGGAAGTAAGTAGGATGGCTTCCTTGCACTCAAGAAGCTGCAGTCTGGTTGAAGAGACATAAACCTGATTGTAACCCAGTGTGGTTAAGGGCCGTACTAGATGTCACATGCACAGCACCTCGTAGCACAGGAACTACAGCTGTTTAGCTGGAGGAACTTTGAGAGGGGGTGATGTTTTTGCTGGATATTGATTAGAGATGGTGGGGAGAGAAGGGTGTGGCCCTGTCACGTATTCTTAAAGAGCTGCGTGTATTGGTTGTTTTGAAATCAGGAGTCAGAGAAAGTGAGAGATTTTATGCAACAGGAGTGTAGAACACATGGATTGGAGGGGGGTCAGGAGATGGGATTAGGAAAGTGGGTCAGGACCACGTTAGGAAGGTCTTATGAATGGTGCAGAAGTTTGGGGTTAATTCTGTGTAAACAGAATTAAAAATCTGTGAGCAGATTTGTACCTAGAAATATAACTCATTGGTAAGTGGGCGTGTGGACTGTGGGCGGTGAGTGGGTAGGAGTCCCAGCTGGGAGCTGGAACAGGGTCTGGCCACAGTGCGGTGCTGCGGTAGGATGGCCGCCGCCGGGTAAGCGGGCGGCTCTGGGATGAAAGGGAAGCATCAATGTCCAGCACTCTGGGAATTGTAGCCGTGCTGTGGACTGAAACAGGTGTGTGAAGTGTATTTGCGGAGCTAGTGATTGCTTCCTTGTCTCTTTAACTTTTACACAGTTGCTGGTGGCAGTAGAGAAGAAAAGCATTTCTGAGCATTGTAGCTTTTGTTGTTGTTGTTTTTGCCTGCATATGTAAGCTTCAGCCTTTGCAGGAATTGAAGCATGTTAGAAAACAAAGTTGATTTTTTTGTTTTGTTTTGTTTTGGTGGTGCTGTGCGGCTTGCGGGATCTTAGTTCCCCTACCACCAGGGATCAAACCCGGGCCCCAGCAGTGAGAGCGCCGGGTCCTAACCACTGGACTGCCAGAGAATCCCCCAAAACAAAGTTAATAGTTACAAAAACCTTAAGTTTCATTGCCACAAATCATAGAATTTCAGTTGACATACAGTTAATCTAGAGATTATTTGAAGTATAAGGGAGGATGTGTGTAGGGTACATGCAAATACTACACCATTTTGTATAAGGGACCCAAGCATCCTTGGATTTTAGTATACGCAGGGTGTCCTGGAACCAGTCCTTCTCAGGGACACTATTTAATTACATTTTGATGAATGTATCTATTTGGTTAAATGAATCTTCAATTGTAAGTTTGTCTTTAAAGGTACATGAATTGAGGTGACAAGTAGCAAATGCTAATTTTACCAGACTCAAGATAATTTTTAAAAATAACCGTTAGAGAAACTGCTGTACGTTCTTTTGTTTACAGGATTTTTGCCTCCTATAACTCCGCCAGAGAAGTTTTTCCTTTCCCAGCTGATGCTGGCCCCTCCACGGGAACTCTTCAAAAAGACACCGCGACAGATTGCCTTGATGGACGTCGGAAACATGGGCCAGTCTGTGGACATTAGCGGGCTTCAGCTAGCCCTGGCCGGTAAGGAGGGATCCCGCTTCAGGCATCTTTGTGTGCTAGCATTAGGCCTTTTTTCTTGAGGTACTCCATTTAAATGAAGGTCTTTGTAACTGTACTAAAAAGTTAGTATTTTCTGTGAAAAACATAGCTTCAGTACTGGATCCTTGCTATTATGGGATATAAATTTCCTTTTGAGTTTTCACTTGAATTGATTGCTTTTCCAGTTTAAGAAGAATGCTGAGTAAAACTTGGTCCGTTTAAAATTTTCCTGATGTCACTTCTACTCAAAGCGATCTACAAATTCAATGCAATTCTTATCAAAATCCCAACAATGTGTTTTGCAGAAATAGAAAATTCATATGGAATCTCAAGGGACCCAGAATAGCTGAAACAGTGTCGTCTTGGCGCCTTTATCGAAAATCATTTGAATATTTATATGGGAAGGTTTATTTCTGGGCTCTGTATTCCACGTCATTGGTCTGTTTGTCTTTTGTTTTTAATTTTTATTTATTTATATTTTTGGCTGCGTTGGGTCTTGGTTGCTGCGTGCGGGCTTTCTCTAGTTGCGGCGAGCAGGGCTACTCTTCGTTGCGGTGTGTGGGCTTCTCATTGCGGTGGCTTCTCTTCATTGCGGAGCATGGGCTCTAGGCATGCGGGCTTCAGTAGTTGTGGCATGTGGGCTCAGTTGTTGTGGCTCGCCGGCTCTAGAGCACAGGCTTAGTTGCTCTGCGGCATGTGGGATCTTCCCGGACCACGGCTCAAACCCGTGTCCCCTGCATTGGCAGGCGGATTCTTAACCACTGCGCCACCAGGGAAGCCCGGTCTATTTGTCCTTATTCTAGTACCACCCTTTTGATTAGGGTGGCTTTTTTTCCCCAAATAAAAAGGGTTTTATTTGCAGGGGAGCAGGACACTAATCCAAGTCATACAGTAGCTTTTGTGAAATTGAGAGGTGTGAGACCTCCACCCTGTTCTTCTGTTTCAAGATTATTTGGGCACCTTCTGTTACACGTATAAGCAGATGAATGGGTGGTCTTGAAGCAAACTCCTGTAGTGATAGAAAATAAGGAGACCTTGAACAGGGTGGTCAGGGAGAGCCTCTCCGTGTAAGGATAAAGAAGAGCAGCTTTTGCTAACCTGCTCTAAGCAGAAGTGCAGATGCATGGGTCTCATCACCTGAGAGCAATTCATTAGGGAAATTATAATCTGTAGCCAGATTTGTGAACCCTTGACTTCGTGATTAAGTGAGCTGCAGGGTTAATTTGATAGTGCCTCATCCTTAGACTTCATGCCCTGTGACATTTGGCATCTTGTATAAGGTGACATCTAATCTTCTCTTTCCTTGGGGCATTCTGAACCTTATTTATTTTAATTTATTTTATTTATTTATTTATTTTTTAAATTTTTGGCTGCACTGTGTCTTCGTTGCTGTGCGCAGGCTTTCTCTCGTTGTGGCGAGCAGGGGCTACTCTTGGTTGCGGTGTGCGGGCTTCTCACTGCAGTGGCTTCTCCTATTGCAGAGCACAGGCTTCAGGCGCGCAGGCTTCAGTAGTTGTGGCACGCGGGCTTAATAGTTGTGGCTCGCGGGCTCCAGAGCGCAGGCTTAGCAGTTGTGGCGCACGGGCTTAGTTTCTCTGCGGCACGTGGGATCCTCCCAGACCAGGGCTTGAACCCGTGTCCCCTGCATTGGCAGGTGGATCCCCAACCACTGTGCCAGCAAGGAAGCCCTGAACCTTATTATTATTTTTTTCTAAGTATTTTGTTATTTATTTATTTTTGGCTGTGTTGGGTCTTCGTTTCTGTGCGAGGGCTTTCTCTAGTTGTGGCAAGCGGGGGCCACTCTTCATCGAAGTGCGCGGGCCTCTCACTATCACGGCCTCTCTTGTTGCGGAGCACAGGCTCCAGACGCGCATGCTCTGTAATTGTGGCTCACGGGCCCAGCTGCTCCGCGGCATGTGGGATCTTCCCAGACCAGGGCTTGAACCTGTGTCCCCTGCATCGGCAGGTAGATTCTCAACCACTGCGCCACCAGGGAAGCCCTGAACCTTATTTTTAAAGTACTAAATATTAACAATATAACAATGGTTATTTTCTGAAACTAAGAGAACTCTTTTTCAGACTTTTAAGATTGAAGGTACACAAAAGTACTTGTTAGCTACTACTGCCAGATGCAATCTATTAACAGAAATAAAATAATTATTTTCTTAACCAAAGACACTATGAAAACTGGTTGCCGAGGTGATGGGCAATTTCAGTCACCTTACCTTTAGAAGTGACGTATATTCTGAGGTTTCTAGCTTTGTATTCAATAAAGTAAGAATCAAATCTAATTTCCTTTTCAACTTGTGATGACTTGAATCAGCCCATGAGAAAGTTTTAAAGTACATCAAGCTCAGGGACTTCCCTGGTGGTGCAGTGGTTAAGAATCCGCCTGCCAATGTAGGGGACACAGGTTCAAGCCCTGGTCTGGGAAGATCCCACATGCCGCAGAGCAATTAAGCCCGTGCGCCACAACTACTGAGCCTGTGCTCTAGAGCCTGTGTGCCACAACTACTGAACCCACGCTCCACAACTCCACAACAAGAGAAGCCACCACAATGAGAAGCCCACGCACCACAATGAAGAGTAGCCCCCGCTCGCTGCAACTAGGGAAAACCTGGGCACAGCAACAAAGACCCAACACAGCCAACAATAAATAAATAAAATAAATTTATAAAGTACGTCAAGCTCAGAAAGGAATATATGACTAGACTTAGGATTGAGAGGCTTGGCACAGTGGCTAAGCTGGCTGTCCCCTAGAGCTGTTTGCTGTCCTCTGCCCAGACTGAAGATGTCTTAATCATTTTCACAAGTGCTTAAGAAAAAAAGGGAAGTACACCTATCTTCTCTGGAGCTAGCCACACAGATCATCTGTACGGAGGCTGGCCTGAAATTCAGATGTCTTTACAGTGGGATCCAGGGACCAAAGGTGTACTTATGGATGATGCAGTTGCATTTTCCTAACTTTAAGAAAACAAGCAGACAAGTTAAACATCAGTAACCACAAGGGGCAGTTATAACTACAGTGTGTGTGCAATAGTATCTCATTTTAACAGATTTTCCCCTGGTTCCTAATGGGATTGAATATCTTTTCAGATGTTTATTGGCCATACAAGCTTTTTAAAAAATACTTATTTATTTGTTTTTATTTTTGGCTGTGTTGGGTCTTCGTTGCTGCACATGGGCTTTCTCTAGTTGCATCGAGCGGGGGCTACTCTTGCTTGCAGTGCGCGGGCTTCTCATTGTCGTGGCTTTTCTTGTTGCAGAGCACAGGCTGTAGAGCACAGGCTCAGTAGTTGTGGCACACGGGCTTAGTTGCTTCACGGCATGTGGGATCTTCCTGGGCCAGGGATCAAACCCGTGTCCCCTGCATTGACAGGCGGATTCGAAACCACTGTTCCACCAGGGAAGCCTCAGGCTTTTTAAAAATAAAACACTTGTTGGAAGTCATTAGCCCATTTTTTCCTATTTTTTAAAATTGATAATCTATCCTGAATCTGGCCCTTTGTTTATGTGTTGTAGATAACTTTCTCCATTTAGTAGCTTCTCTTTTCACTCTCCTTGTGGTGCCCTCAGTTTTGAAGTGTTTCCTATTTTAATCTATTTCAGAACGCCAGTCTGAATTGCCAACTCAAAGTAAGGCCAGCTTCCCTAGCATTCTCAGCGACCCAGACCCGGATTCTTCTAATTCTGGATTTGACAGCTCCGTTGCCTCTCAGATCACGGAAGCTTTAGTCAGTGGACCAAAGCCACCTATTGAAAGTAGGTATATCTAATTTTGTATTCTTGGTTTTATGTTATCAGCGTCCCCCTGAGACTTTCTGGTTTTCTGAAACATCATGTTGTTTTCGTTGATACTTAAACGTGAATTTTGTGTGTGTGTGTGTGTGCGGTACGCGGGCCTCTCACTGCTGTGGCCTCTCCCATTGCGGAGCACAGGCTCCGGACGCGCAGGCTTAGCGGCCATGGCTCACGGGCCCAGCCGCTCCGCGGCATGTGGGACCCTCCTGGACCGGGGCACGAACCTGTGTCCCCTGCATCGGCAGGCGGACTGTCAACCACTACGCCACCAGGGAAGCCCTTAAATGTGAATTTTTAAAAATTTATTTTATTGAAGTACAGTTGATTTACAGTGTTGTGTTAATTTCTGCTGTACAGCAGAGTGATTCGGTTATATGGATATATATATATATATATGTACATTCTTTTTCATATTCTTTTCCATTTTGGTTTATTACAGGATATTAAATATAGTTCTCTGTGCTATACAGTAGGACCTTGTTGTTTATCCATTCTCTATATAATAGTTTGCATCTGCTAATCCCAAACTCCCAATCCATCCTTCCCCAATCCCCTCTTCCCCTTGGCAACCACAAGTCTGTTCTCTATGTCTGTGAGTCTGTTTCTGTTTCATGGATAAGTTCATGTGTGTCACATTTTAGACTCCACGTATAAGTGATATCATATGATATTTGTCTTTCTCTGTCTGACTTCACATAGTATGATAATCTCTAGGTGAATCCATATTGCTGCAAATGGCATTATTTCATTCTTTTTTATGGCCTAATAATATTCCATTGTATAAATATACCACATCTTCTTTATCGTTTCATCTGGTGATGGACAGTTAGGTTGTTTCCATGTCTTGCCTATTGTGAATAGTGCTGCTGTGAACATAGGGGTGCATGTATCTTTTTGACTTAGAGTTTGGATATATGCACAGGAGTGGGATTGCTGGATCAGAAGGTAACTTTGGAACCTCCATACTGTTTTCTATAGTGGCTGAACCAATTTACATTCCCGTCCATAATGTAGGAGGGTTCTCTTTTCTCCACACCCTCTCCAGCATGTTATTTGTAGATTTTTTAATGATGGCCATTCTGACTGGTGTGTGGTGGTATCTCACTGAAGTTTTAATTTGATCTGCATTTCTCTAATGATGAGCATCTTTTCATGTGCCTGTTGGTGATCTGTGTGTCTTCTTTGAAGAAATGTCTCTTTAGGTCTGCTCATTTTTTGATTGGGTTGTTTGTTTTTTTCTGTTGTTGAGTTGTATGAGCTGTTTGTATGTTTTGGAAATTAAACCCTTGTTGGTCGTACCATTTGCATATGTTTTTTCCCAGTCTGTAGGTTGTCTTTTCATTTTGTTTATGGTTTCCTTTGCTGTATAAAAGCTTGTAAGTTTGATTAGGTCCTATTTGTTTACTTTTGCTTTTATTTCTATTGCCTGGGAGAATGACCTAAGAAAACATTGGTAGGATTTATGTCAGAGAATGTTAAACATGAATTTAGTGAGAAACTTCCTAGTATAGTGTCTGGAACATAGTAGAGATGCTCAATAAAAGTTAGTTTCTTGGGCTTCCCTGGTGGCGCAGTGGTTAAGAATCCGGTTCAAGCCCTGGTCTGGGAAGATCCCACATGCCGCGGAGCAACTAAGCCCGTGCGCAACAACTACTGAACCTGCGCTCTAGAGCCCATGAGTCACAACTACTGAGCCCACACGCCTAGAGCCTGTGCTCCATAACAAGAGAAGCCACCGCAATGAGAAGCCCGTGCACAGCAACGAAGAGTAGCCCCTGCTCACAACAACTAGAGAAAGCCTGCACGTCAACAAAGACCCAATGCAGCCAAAAATAAATTAATTTTAAAAACTTTAAAAAAAAAAAGTTAGTTTCTTTTTTAATAAAAATACCAAGGTTTTGGGAATTCCCTGGTGGTCCAGTGGTTAGGATGCCATGCTTCCACTGCAGGGGGTGCAGGTTCCATCCCTGGTCAGGGAACTAAGATCCCACATGCTATATGATGCAGCCAAAAAATCCCAAGTATTTTTTATTACATACCTATCATCAGCATATCTAAGGATATAAATTCTCTGATTTTACTGAAGTGAGTTTATTTTTGTAGTTTATTACCTTTTTGTTTTATACTTCATTAATCTTATCATTTTCCATTGAAGTTTTACTGATCTTATAGCTAGCTCTTAATTCAAAGAAAACTCCTATTGAACTTGAAATAATAGAGCATTTTTTAAAAATTTATTTATTTATTTTTGGCTGTGTTGGGTCTTTGTTGCTGCGCGTGGGCTTTCTCTAGTTGCGGTGAGCGGGGGCTACTCTTCGTTGCGGTGCATGCACTTATTGCAGTGGCTTCTCTTGTTGCGGAGCACGGGCTCTAGGCATGCAGCCTCAGTTGCCCCACGGCATGTGGGATCTTCCCGGACCAGGGCTTGAACCTGTGTCCCCTGCATTGGCAGGCGGATTCTTAACCACTGTGCCACCAGGGAGTCCTGCATTTTTTGGTTTTATACGATTCTGTGTGGTTTTAATGATGAAGGCATGCTTTCTGCTTAGGGATAAGAACATGTTCTCCAGACTATAGTGTCACCTTGAGTTTAAAACTTACACTGTGACTTTTAATGCCATTTACAGTAGGTTTTTGGAATAAATAAGTCTCAGCTAGTCACAGTGTGTGGGAAGGTCCAAGGCACAGATGGGTTGTATTTAATACTTGCTCGGGCACATCTTTTGACTTGAATGGGCCACTGGAAAGGTGTGTAAGAAGCAAGTCAATCAGATATTAGGTCTGAGTCTAGCTGAACACCAGGCATCCTTGCCTCATGGGAACTTTCTCTTTATCACATAGGTATAACTTCTCGTGAAATGTTAAAAACTTTCTTTTTGTAAATGGGCTGCAGAGATTCAGGTGCTAGTTCTGGCGATATATGTGAAGAGATGGTGTAGTTTAAGACAAAGGGATGATTCTTAGCCAGACACAGACATTTTCAGTAAACCAGGGGACCTAGTAATCTCAAATTTGGCCGGGGCTCGGTCCATGAGGAGTTAGTTAGCCATCTTAGACCCTACGTGGGAACCAAAGTGAGGGGTGAAATTTGCTGAGAAGTCCCAGACAGCATTTCTTTTAGTGGGTTTGTAACTTAGGGATCAATCTTGTTTTGTAAAATAGTTGAGGTATTAAATTGAGTGACTTCACTGTTCTGTTGTATTTTTACTGTTTTAAGAAAATGATACAGCATTTGTGAATTTAGGGGTTTATGAAAGTCCAGATTCATTTGAGCATGTCAATAGTCAACCGTACCTTTCCCCTACCATTTCATCTCCACATAATTTGCTACTTCAGGGTTATAAGATGCAAAAATAAAACCAGTACACATCATATGGTCTCTGAATAAAATTGTGCTGAGAATAGGATGAGTGAGATCAACTAGTGTTTTATTTTTCCCATCCAGACTTACCCATGGAGTAAGTTGTGTCCTTCTGCGATTGAGTGGTGATCATGCTTGAACTAGGACTTGTCAGGTGGTGGTAATGTTTTCCTCTCCTCCCCCAAAATAGATTTGGTCTCTGACATCATAATGTTATGTCAGTGTTTCAGTTTCTTGTGTTCTGAATAAAACCCTGCCTTTATGTCCTTTCTGCTTCTAATTTTCAAGTCAGAGTGTTGCTGTGTTGTCCTTATTAAGAGGTGTCACTGCACTTCACTAAGCGGAATCTGTGAGGTTTATACACACACGTTGCGGGGTCAGCCGAGTGACAGAAGCAGTCAGACACGCTACTTTGATTACAGGCCATTTTCGGCCGGAGTTTATCCGTCCACCACCTCCGCTCCACGTGTGTGAGGATGAGCTGGCTTGGCTCAATCCAACCGAGCCCGACCACGCGGTTCAGTGGGACAAGTCGATGTGTGTGAAGAACAGCACTGGCGTAGAGATCAAGCGAATAATGGCCAAAGCCTTCAAAAGCCCCTTATCTTCTCCTCAGCAGACACAGGTATGGATTTATTGTAAACATTTTCCTGTATTTAATTCACCAGGTGTTTTCGTTTTTCATAAAGTGATAAATGACCAGTAACGTGATGTTGGCAGCGTGAGCCAGCAGCAGGAGGCGTGGCTCTGAAGCTCTGTTCTGCCCACCCCCCACCCCACCCCCCGGCTCACTTCACTCTGGTGGGGCTCGAAGCCTGGTGCCCGAAAACCTAGCGACTTTTGTGTGGGATGAGTTTGACTCTGGAGCGTAGGATGGCGCGCACTCCTGCTCTGCGCTGCCGGGCGCTTTGTGTACATTGTTACTAAGCTGGACAGGACTCCAGGAGGGTAAGCGGAATCATTAACATTTAACCAGGAAGGTAAACTAGCACCCATCACACAGCTGGTTAATGGTGGATTCAGAATAGCGCCCCCGCACCCAACTGTGACGCTTCCCGCGGGGGAAAGGCAGAACACCGTGGGCGGTTCCGGCTGGTGAGCTTTATTCTTCAGTTGGTACACTTTCACATTAGAACCTGCCAGGAGCTACATTTCCAGCGTAGTTCATTTTGCTTACCAGGCCATCATGCAACAGTGCGTGTGTACATACACGGAGACAGGGCAAGGAGCACAGAACATTAAGAATGTACCAATTTGGCAGAAGAAACTGTCTTTGAGGACACCTATGTGAGTGAGCGTGTGCAGTGTGCCGGGCAGACAGCCCCTCCCCCCTGCCCGTCCCCCCCTCAGGCATCTGTTCCCCTCGGCGCTGGGTGGGGCTTTGGTTCCTGATGTTCCCCGATGATCTCTGTGATCTGTGCTTTTCCGGAGAACTAGTCGGTAAGATTATTTTTAACAAATGACATGGAAAAAAAAAAACCTACAAAGGACTTAAGGATGATATTGTTAAAATCCACACAGTATTCAAACAATACTGATTCTGGTTTAATGCCCGGGATGCATTAGTGTCGTTTATAAACTGTTGTGAAGGTGCCTGGTTTTAGTATCTGACATTTAAAATGTAAAGTTTAAAATATCAAAGAATGATGATCATGGATTTGAAGGAAGACATTTATAAAGTTGGTTCAGTGCAGATAATTTTATAACTTTTCTTTATAAAAATACTTTGTTTTTTTGTACGCATGCAGGAAAGACAATTCCTCATTTGACTCAGGAACCTCTGTTTTTCTCTTTCTAAAAATTTGATTATATTTAGCTCCTTGGAGAGTTGGAAAAGGACCCCAAACTTGTTTATCATATTGGCCTCACTCCAGCCAAGCTTCCTGACCTAGTGGAAAACAACCCTCTAGTCGCTATAGAAATGTTGCTGAAGTTAATGCAGTCAAGCCAGATCACTGAGTATTTTTCGGTTCTGGTCAATATGGACATGTCATTACATTCAATGGAAGTTGTAAACCGGTAAGTTTCTATGCGCGATCAAATGCGGACAGGGGTGTGTATATAGATCCGGATTAAATGATTAGAAGGGAAAAAGCAGCAAGTTTTTTTCCCCCTGATAATACACTGTTAGTCTGAGAAAACCCATTAAATAAATAATCTGAGCCTTAGTGTTGACTGCATGTGAACTTGGAGAGTATTCCAAGTATTTCGCACTAGTAGCAGCATCAGTGAAACTTAATCGCTAAGATTTATCTCCTACGTATGGTTGTATATTCTTTACACAAATTACAGATACTGCATTATTTCTCGTTAGAGACTAACAGCTGTTATCAGTATGGGTCTGGGAGCTGAGGAAATTCTGGGAATGCCTTCCTAGAATTCGTCGTTCCTCGCACTGTTCTCTGAACCTTTCTTTGATTTGGCCTCCTTGCTCCGTTGTCACCAACTGTCAGGGAAACAATACATTCCCTTCTCTGTGTGCTCCGAGTAGTGGTTTCTCACTTTGTTATTTTGCTTACAAATATGTCTTAGGTAAATTACAAATTCCATAGGCTTGGGGGGGTTAGCTTGGGAGCCTACTGTTTATTAAGCTGTCTGTGGGTAGTG
This sequence comes from Aethalodelphis obliquidens, assembly GCF_003676395.1. NCBI lineage: Eukaryota > Metazoa > Chordata > Mammalia > Artiodactyla > Delphinidae > Aethalodelphis > Aethalodelphis obliquidens. The sequence continues at coordinate 5,438,034 of NW_020837979.1, read as the reverse complement.
TAGCCATATGTGCAGGCTTGCCTGATGTGGTCCCAGTTTAGGCTTCTCATCCTCAGCTCTGCTCCATGTGGTGTCTTGTTCCGGGGGCTAAATTATATAGTTTTTCTGCTCATGGGGCGGTCCATTCTGAGTGCTACGCAACTGCACTTCAGTTGAACACTCACTCGTTTGTAAGTTGGGGATTGTTTTTTAACCTACTTAAAGCTGTACTAAAGAATATGTCCTGGGAATCCCTGGCGGTCCAGAGGTTAGGACTCTGCACTTTTACTGCCAAGGGCCCAGGTTCCATCCCTGGTGGGGGAACTAAGATCTTGCAAACCACATGGTGTAGCCAAAAAACCCCCCCAAAACAAAAAAAACCACAATGAAGTTATAATCAGCTGGTGGGAAAAGCCTGGCTGGAAGCCGAGGGATCCCAAGCGTGTGTGTAGGAGCACGCAGATTTGTGGGAGGGAAGCACGAGGTAGTCACCTTTAACTTTCTGTGCCGGCAAAACCGGCTGGCCGCTTGCTGACCTGCGGCTTCATTTCTGCGCTCTCCTCCAGGCCTTCGGCCGTTCCCTGTTACTGAGACTCACTCCTCTTTGGGGGCTGCCTCCTGCTCGGGGCCTCTGGGCCGACCATGCTCTAAGTGCCCGCTTACTGTCTAAACCAGCCGTTAGGCACTTAGTCCGAGAATACCCGCACCTTTTTATCAGTGGTGCAGAAGTAATTTCAAGGACAGGGTCTGCTCTGCGTGCGCCACCCCCATCATGGTGCATCACCCACAGGTGGTGTTTCCTTGGAGCACGGGTTCCTCAGCCTTGTGGAAAAAAGTTCTATAATCAAATAAGTTTAGAAAACTTTTGGAAATTCATACTGTATAGTTAGCATAGCACACACCTTTATCTGAGCATGAGATTCCTACTTTACCCTCCCCCCACCCCACCTTAAAACATTTCACAGAATCCTTTGGAAAACACCAGCCGCCCCTTGAAGACTCTAGACCAAGGTGCCTTTTGCTACCTTCCAGCCAGGGCTTTCCCACCAGCTCCTGAGTGTGCCACGCCCATCCCCGATTCCACAGTTCACTCAGATTATCCACTTAGCTGGAAGGACACCACTTCTCTCCTTGGGTTTCCATTTAAGTCATTTGCTCTGTTGACTTTTCCCGAGTCTTTCACTTACATCACTCTTTGTGCAAACGCCACATGTTAGCACTTAGTTATACACTGTGCTGTTCAGTTACTACCACGCCTTCCTTCACATGCGTTCCTTGCATAGCACTCGTCTGTAATCAGGTTAGTAAGCGGTACTTACGTGGACAGAATAACTGCCCGGGTTGTTAGAGCTTGGACGATAACTATGAATTCTGATTCAGCCAGGAACACACAGGGACATGGTGCTCAATGCGTATTGCACGTGTAATGCTAAGTGTAGACCTGAGAAAAGGAAGTGTCACTTATTAGCGGCAGTGGGGGGGGGGGGCTCCGAGGTTTACTTGCATAAACTTCTTTAAAACTAGGTAACTAGATTATATATCAGAATTTTTCACTAAATGACCAAAGGAAATTTTAGATTTTATGGTGAACGGTGTTTTAAAATGTTATTAGCTAATAAAATTAACAGCCCTTTCTAACTTTATGAAACAGACTAACTACAGCTGTTGATCTACCTCCTGAATTTATTCACCTTTATATATCAAATTGCATTTCTACCTGTGAACAAATTAAAGATAAATATATGCAGGTAAGTAAGAGAAATTTTTGTAAATTTTATAAATACCTGCCCAGAAAACGCACACTAAAATTAGTTTCTTTTTCAGAATCGTCTGGTGCGTCTCGTGTGTGTCTTTCTCCAGTCCTTGATCCGTAACAAAATCATCAACGTGCAGGACTTGTTTATAGAAGTGCAGGCCTTCTGTATTGAGTTCAGCAGGATACGAGAAGCTGCAGGCCTCTTCCGGTTGTTGAAGACCTTGGACACTGGGGAGGCACCTTCTGAGACCAAGATGTCCAAGTGATAGCTCGTCGGGACCACCTGTTCATCGTTCAGCTATGCTGTGCTTTTCATTTTTAAAAGTGTTCAGACCCTGAGTGATTGCTTGGCTTTAATGCGTATAAACACCAGTTTATCCACTTAAAGCAAAGTTTTGCTTTCCTGGATGACTTTTTCTTTAGATGAATTTTTGGTAAGAACTTGGACGAATGTGTCTTGTAGGTGTCTCACTGATGATTATCCATTGGGGCTGTCATCCCAAACGAAGTCACTGCACAAAGTAGATGAGGTCTTCAGCTGAAGAGCAAGGTGCCTGTTTTTGCTTAAGATGTAAGTCACGGGCTTCAGATAAGGCAAGAATACCGTTTTCCTGAGGTTTCAACGTTGAAAGTGTTTAGTGAGAGTAAACTGAAGACACTCTCAAGAACCTGCCTTACTGCCCCTGAGGTCTTGAGTCATCATCACATGACGGTATTCTGACCCTTGAACTTCTCACTGGGTGCAGTGTGAGCCTCGGACACCCGTGTACCTTATCCTTTCTTGTCATGGGGACCTAAGAGACAACAGTGGGCTGCCTACAGACGTGGGAATTCTTAGAAACCTTTTCCGAGACTATAAGAGCTGGTAGTTTTCTGGGCCTTCTCTCCTGTTAACAGTCTAAAAGAGCGTCGGTACTTCAGGAGGAAGGACGGCACCGGGGGCCGTGCTGCACGGCTGCTCACCGAGTGGGCTTTGTGCCCTCCCCGTGGCGTCCTGTGGGCTGTTTAACCCCTCATTTAACTCTGGACAGCAGTGCCTTACATTAAACTTTTCTATGAACTCTATATTATCTGATGTATTTTTCACTCAAAGACATCATGAAAAATTCCCCATCTGCTGAGGTACTTTCAAAGCGTATTCTTCATAGGAACAGGAATCACCTCCCAATCCAACCCTTAGCAAAAGTTAAAGGATACCAAGCCGAGGGGTTTTAAGATGAGTACAGATTCCCACCTTGTAATATTGGCAAAACAGTACTCTTAGATTTATGAGAAATTTTAGCTTCGTTATTCTTGCGAAGGGTAGTGATTTATAAATATACTTGCTTCAAGGAAATAAGGACCCAAACTGATATAACAGGTGCACCTTCAGACATCTAAATGATGGCAACAGTTGACTTCTCTCAGCACCTAATGGCTGGCATCACCGTTTTGCATGTTACCACTGGGCAAAGAAACAGTTCATTATTCACATACTCTCTGGAATGGTGAAGTGTCGACCGCGCCTCGCCGCAAGCCTCCCAACCTCAGGCTCCAGGCCCTGCCGATTCCTGGTCACGCTGAGCCTCCTGGCTGGCAGCCCCGGGACGCACGCACGTCGCTGCCTAACGCGAGTTTTCTCAGTGAGGTACCTCACCAGCGCTCAGGAGCAGCAGCCAGGGCGACAGCACTGTGCCTGGGGTCCGTTCCAAACTGAAATCACCAACGAGAAGCACAACATTTCGGACATGTGGGACTACATAGAGCACAAAAGGACACCTGCTGACAGTCTGAGCTGAAACTAGAAGACAGCATCCTCCCATCCAGCCTCACCTGGTAGGGCGCGTGCCAGCAGCTCAGCAGGGTCACTGCCCCCGGGGTGTCCACGAGCCACCGCAGATGTGCTACACACACTGGTTTGGAGCTGCAAGTGTGCTTCTGTGGGCACATCTGCAGACATGGCCTGAGACTAAAGACAGACCACTGTGCATCGTTTCCAGATTACAGTACTGGTGTTTACTTGACAGAGGAAAGGTTTTCAAATTTATTTTAAATAAATAGCTTACAAAGAATAGTAATTATATTTAGAGAACATTAAAAAAAAACCAGTCAAGATACAGTTACACCACCAGCAAAAAGTTCTTCATTAAACATTTAAAAGTAGAAGAAAGTTTACCTGAAATAAAAGAAACAATAATCCTGGGATTCAATAAACTGCAGTCAACTTTTAAGTGTCATCAGACGAGTTCAGTTTAACTGTCATGTTTTTTAAAAACCACACCTTGAATTCTCTGGACTTTTAGTTCCAATCTGTTGTAGCTTTAGTATCTTCACATTACCTGTTAAAAAGAAGACGGCAAGGAGACCTGTTAAGAAGATGACATCTTAGGGTAGAAAGTTCAAAAAAGCATTTGCAATCCTAAAATTTAACTATTTCAAATACCTCTCTTTAACAGTATTATTTCGTTAAGTAACTTTAAGGAAATGGTATCACTCAATTTTTATTCTTACAGAATACCGATATACTTTCATAAATTTTAAGTAGCGTGTACTACTGTATTATGCATTTTGTGATGATTCACATTCCCGTGGTGAACAGTGGATCACACATTTATTTTAAATGCTATTAGGGTGATATCCCTAAAATATTTTGAGGGTTAAAATGGAAAATTAACGCATGGGAAGAACTTTTTACATACTTGTTAAAATTCCTGCACCCTGTACCAAGAGATTTTGCTAGTTGCCTTTTGTACCTGGTCTTTTCTTTTTATGCAGTCACTACTGTTCTTATGAGGAAAATCCTTGAGGAAAGGACTTCCATAATCCTGGGATTCAGTAACTGTAATCAGCCCAACAGAAAGTACTAGTGTTCTCAAGTTTCTCTTTAGCCCTTAATACACAAGCCTACAACTCACCAAAAAGAATGGATTGACTTTTCTTGTACTCATTTTAAACAAATGTAATGCAGATATTTTTTTTGATTTACAACTTATTTTATATTTATACTTTGCTGTTAGAACACGGGCAGATCTCTAGCTGCATGGCTGATGATATTGTAGACGTTTCACTTTCATAACCAGTAATACAAGTACTAGTATTTTTGATGAATGAAATGCTTATAAGTGTTTTTAAAACTTCAAAAACAAAATTAACTGGGAAAAGCGTAGGTGGCTTTTCTGGTTGGTTGTTGCGTCACAGAAGCACAGCGTGCGCCACACGAGACGAGCTCTGGGCAGGCCAGCGTCCCATGCTCTGTAAATCTCAAAGCAGGGCTTACAGTGAGCCCAAAGAAACTGACGAAAACATGTCATTACCTCAGGTTGTAGTTAGTGATATCTGCATGCTCACTTAACCTCAGCCTTCACTGATCACATCAACTTTAATGTGCTCAAAGGAAGACTACAGCCAAACGAAGCCATCTTACTGGGGAATCTGGTTACGCTGGGTATTGTGTCCATGTAAAAACACACCCGGTTCCTGAAGGTCTATTACTGTTGTTATTGTTTTCATGAGTCTAGTGGTCTTTGATTCAGCAAGTATATCCTAAAGCATGTAGAGAGGTACTTACTGCATGTTCAAGCCCTGAAGTTGCCCCAAGGTTCACTGATTATCTTTTCTTAAAAATATCTGAGCTCGCTGGAAAGGCCTATCTTGGAAATCTTGCCCTGACATTACTGAGGTCAGACCAGAGGTTCGCTTCAGGAGGTTTTGTCATCGTGCGCCCACAGAGAGCCAACTGCTGAGGGACACACTGCAATTCGGCCTTTTAGTGTCATCATTCCTCAGTAACTACAGGGAGGGAGCAGTCTTTCAGGAAAGGCTCTGCGGATTCAAGATCCCTAAAAGGACAGCATGCAAAGAGCTATTACCTGCTCCAGGTGCTGTGTGTACGCCTCCCCTCTGGGCGTCGTGGCTTTCTGATGGGAAGCCCGGAAGCAGCATGGCAGGCAATAGCCTGCGGGGTGTTCACATCCATGGGTACACTGCCCTCCTCCACAGGCTGCCTGAGGCTCTCAGTTAAAAAGAAAAAATACTGTCTCTACATTATTTGTGAAGAAATGGTCTTCATGACAACTGTCAGAAGGAAATCGATTACTGCCATAAATAATAGAACCTTAACTACATCTCTCATTTACTAATCTTTCTTCATTGACATTCCCCAGATTCCCAGCATTTTATCAAGTTTCTATTTCAGCAAAAATTCTAGTAATATTTGACCCTTTATCATGTTTATTTCCACCTAAGAAAAGCGTATCAAAGGAAACATTTTCCTTTTGAGGTACTGAAGTTTTGTCTTCTCTTGCTAATTTCTTTATCTGCTGTTAAAGACTTGTGTTTCTAGAAATAAGAGCACTATAATTTTTCCAATCTCTTCTATTTATAACTTAGGGTTCAAACTTCTGAATTAAGGAAGGAAAGCTCTAGCTGACAGCCACTGATTAAGAACTCACACTTCCATAATCATCAAAAACAATTTACCTTGATCTGTCACAGTATTCTTTTTAAAAGTCAGCTTCATTGGCTACTGGGAAGAATTAAAGCATCTTTCCCTACTGTGTGTGTTAAAATACAAAGAGCAAACAGTCTACTCAGTATAAAATCAAGGACATATTTTCCTATCCACAATGCACCACAGAAGGCGGATTTCAAAGATAATTGCTATTATGGAAACCTACTGAGGCTGTCTGTTGAAATGAGAGCTCAAACTAAGACAACTTCTATTCCAATAGCTCCTCACATGGAAACTGGCCTCAGTTTACTTCCACTGTTTACTCACCTAGTATTTCACTGAGTGGCTGGAATCAAAGTGTAGTAAATAGTTTGAAAAAAATAAGCTATATGAACTTTACATCTTAGAAACAGCTATAAAAATAAATTATTTAAATTTATATTCTTAATAAACATGTATTTTTACCCACACAGATCCACACAGTAACTAGTTTGGAAACGAAAAAGGGCTACAATTTCAAGTTCTAAAAAAATCTCTTCCTCATCCTTGACTTCCACCTCTAAGAAGTGAGGACAGTGTGTGTGTCTGTTTAATCGCTTTATCAATTTAGAAAGCAGCCCCCGAAAGCTTGAACAGCCCACTCCCTCCACCTCCACTGCCAAGGAAGAACAGCAAACAAGAGTAGAGAGAAGAGATGATTAAACAAGGTCACCGCCATTAAGTCTGCTTTAAAATTAATCAAGGAAACCGGTTACTTGTTCATTTTGTTACAACAGCAATGGAAAGTCCCCATCTACCACGCTTTATAATTGTAGAGATTAAACTGCAGTTGGAATTGGTATATTCACCATTTACCCCCAAAAACGCCATATCAGAGCCCATCAGAGTCTGTCTACTCCGTTTCTTTAACAAGCAACGAAGAACTTCATGCTCGTGCGCAATACGGAATCGTAGCTTTTTTTATTTGTATAGAAAAAAATGGACAAAACTTTCCTCCCCATCAAGGTTGTTAGAAATTAGGTAACGAGAGGGAGAAATGCAAATCCTAAAGTCAACCAGTGCTTTTCCCATAACTCCAAATAAAAAACAATGAAAGTGCTCTAAGGTTTGGAAATCTCTCTATAGTACAGAGGTGCAAGGAAGCGATAGATTTCTCTCATCACATTTACAAGTTTCATGTTCTAAAGTTTTTCCTCCAGGAAAACTCATGTGATCAACTACTGAATATAATCACACAACTCCATTTTAACTAGTCTGAATTCAATGTGCTTAGTCTAGAACCATCCTTGAGAAGAAAGAATCTTATGGTACATTTTAGTAGATAAATATATGAAGACTAATCAAAAATTCTCTTTAAGAATAAAGTATCTTAGCCCTTTGTATATCAAATCAGAACCTGAAAGGTAAAAGAATGTACATTATTTTCACATATACAAACTATGTGCTAAAGTAAAAAAAATAAAATGTCCTTTAATTCAAGCCCAAGCTCTGTCCGTGACACCGCCGGCAGGTTATATGCTAGGAGACAGGTCCTTCACGCTGAGGGTCACTCCTGCTTGTCTCTGCAACAGAACAACAAAAGCCAGCACTAGTTGGTATATTCTGAACTTTAATTACATAAACACTGTTAGATTTGGAGATCATAGTTCAAGAAACAAATTACGGAAAATTTTAAATAAAATTTACATGGAAAAACGACAACCTATTCCAGACACTCAAGGAAATATATAAACACCCTCCTCACATACAGCATGAGAGGTTTTCTGGCATTAGCCTAATGAGTATTTATGTGGTCAGCACGGTGCTATAGAAAAGATACAGGCTGCGCTGGTGGGATTAATTAGAGTGTGTTTTCAAACACATAGCAATGGTGTCACCACCCATGAAAACAGTAGCTAGCATTTACCGGGCAATATAGACCCTATGAGCTAGAGACAAGTATTGTATTATCCCCAATCTAAAGACTGGAAACTGAGGCACAGAGAGGTTCAAACCAGCCTTCGAATCCAGTTGGATGTTACTAGGAAGAGGAGTAAAAGATAATTTCAGCACAAAAGGTTTCTTACAGTGACAGGATACTTCCTCAATCAGACCTTAGGTCAAGCAGACAAAAGAGGAGCCCCCTCGGGCAGACGCGTCCTCCAGGGAGCGGGCTACCGTTAATAACCCCCGCATCCATTTCCTAGGCGCTCCTGAGCAAATGTTAGCTCAGCTAGGAGTAAAGCTACATTGCACTAATTATACTAATATAATTATAAGCAGACATTATACTAAAGTACTAACACTACACTAAAGTACTAATGTCTGCTTAAAAGAATTGATCTTTTCCAATAGTTCTCAAACGATCCAATTATAGGGTAGAAAGAACATTGACATATAAATTACCTGTCAAATTACCTGAGTGAATTATGAATTACCTGAACAAATACTTGGAAATTTAGTTGAGGATACGAGTTTTACCTGTCCTGAAATATCTCAAGGGTAGTCAAGTACTAAAGGAAACAAATTTCATTTCCTTTCTGGAGCCTGAAGGCAATGGTAAAAAAAAAATAACAATGGTGTGCACTTAGGCACAAAGCAATGGAATTCCTAAAAACAAGAAGCATTTATAAACATTTATAAATGGAACTCTCTGCCTCACAAGGCAGAGTCCCAGCAGGAGAGCTGGTTAGGAGAACTCCTACACAATCCACCTTTCCACTTCCTCATTCTCTGAAATTCATTCTCCCTTTTTCTTACACAATGCATTCTTTCTTCTTCTGGTACTGGTTTAAAACTTAAGTTCTCATATTTCTGTCTTTGCCTCCCAGATTCTAAAAATGGACAAAAAAGACAAACCGATTCAGTTTGAATACTACCGATTTGGGAAAATATGCTTCCTCTTCCAGGATGGCAAAATTCAAAATTAGAAGCATCAATTCTTCCCAGTTAAAATAACCTGTAAATTAATTCAACTATAATAAAAATTCTCATGGGAGTTTCTTACACATGGCAAGTTGATTTTAAGATTAATCTTAAAAAATGAAGAACAGTTCAGAATTCTTTTTTTAAAAAGAATACAGATGAAGGAATTTGCCTTGCCTTTCAAATATCAAAACTTATTCACAAGTAATTATCACTAAACAATGGACAAGTGGTTAAACATTTGGGAAAAATAGGTTAGTTAAATCTCCCCTTAAACAATGCGGATTAAAGATTTAAACGTAAAATACAAAGCCACAAATGTCAGTAAAATTTAAATAAATAACCCTCAGATGAGACAGATTTTCCTAAGTTAGCGTGCTGTCAAAGGCAGAAAGAATCATGAAAGAATGAGAAGCTAGACTAGATAAAAATCAAAAACCAAGAGCTCTTAGAATCAGTATGAAAAATTAGTTTCTCCATAGAAAAAGAAGCTAAGGATGAAATAATGGGCAACTCAGAAAAGAAATATAAATAACCAACAAATATGAAAAGAAGATAATTGCATTAGTAATTTAAAACAATGCAATTCATTATTTTACAGAGAGGTGGTAAATGTATACACAAAATGATTTCAGTGTTACTGATGACAAAAGTCCATCAGCAGGATGTGGTTTACAGAAATTACAGTGAATCCAAAATGTAATACGACGCAGCTGTACCAAATCATGTGTCCTGTCTACTGATACAGAAAGAGCTTCACACATTAAGAGGAAAAAACAGGTCACCTGGGCTTCCCTGGTGGCACAGTGGTTAGGAATCCGCCTGCCAATGCAGGGGACACGGGTTCAAGCCCTGGTCCCGGAAGATCCCACATGCCACGGAGCAACTAAGCCTGTGCACCACAACTACTGAGCCCGCATGCCACAACTACTGAGCCCGCATGCCACAACTACTGAAGCCCACGCAACTAGAGCCCGTGCTCTGCAACAAGAGAAGCCACTGCAAAGAGAAGCCTGCACACTGCACGTAAGAGTAGCCCCCGCTCGCCGCAACCTGAGTAAAGCCCGCGCACAGCAACAAAGATCCAAGGCAGCCAAAAATTAAAAAAAAACAACAGGTCACCTAACGGCACATGAATGATATTCTCCCCATCCTTAAACACAGAAAAAGCATCTGAAGTATATTTATGGAAATGTTAAAATGGTATTTGCAGGTGTGAGGTCATGGTTATCATTCTTCCTTTATGCTTTTCTGCACCTTATGTATTTCTTCACCTTCTTTCAACCACCGATAACATCATTTTGTTTGAGAACCCGCAAAAGACTCACCCAGCAAGGCCGTGTTTTCACCTGCATCCTCTTTAAAACTGGCCTCGCAAGGTGGCGCGGAGTCGCTGGTGGTGGGCAGTGCTGAGCTGCCCGCGTCACTTCTGTCACCATCTGGTAAAGTAAGACTCAGATCTGCAGTCGAAACGCCCCCGGGGGGCGATTCTGGGGCAGGCGTCTCCTGCAGGTCCTCAAGCTCTCCCTTGAGAGTTAGAGCAAAGAAAATACCTTTTCTCAGTAACACGATCAGGCTCATCTATCATCTTTTGCTCCTAATTCATACAAAATATTTACTTTTATACATGAACATGGCAAAAAAGCTCAACAGTGTCTTATTTATTTAGCATCACCAGAAAACGAGCACTCTTCAATAAGCAGCTTTTCAAGACCTAAATCCTTTTCCTCTAAAAACCATTTTTCCCCTCGATGCAAACGATGCTACCGTTTAAACTATTTATTGACAGAAAGCGGAGCTTCGTCACAAATGCACTTTGCTGCCTTTCTGAGCAGCCTGGCTGGGCGCTCGTCACTGAGGCTGGAGCCCTGAGCTCGAATGACTGCCCTAATGGCTGCCAGGTGCCAGGGCTTCGGAGACAAGCAGGCTTCTGAACAGCAGAGGGCTGCAGACTGTGCCTGCGTTCACCTGAAGATAACCGATTTTGCTCCTTCCTTCCAGAAAGGGTGTCTACCCGCCGCCACTTTGCCTCGCTTCCCCATTTGCTGCTTCAAAGAAGAAAAGGAGATCATGAAAGTCAGAGCGGGAGACTCTATAAGCGTCACTACGTCCGAGTCTCGAAATTCAGGGGCCATCCAGAAACCTTTCCTGATTCACGCCAGGGTCAAAGCTGTGTCGTGATGGCCGAAGCTGCTGCTGAGTGACCGACCGAAGGTGTGTGCGTTGGGGGGGGTTGTTCCTGCGAACCCTGGCTCAGCCCTGCCGCCCGCTCCTGGGGCCCTCGGGGCCAGGGGCCCTGCCGCCCGCATGGCTGGCTCCACACGTGTTCTGGAACCCTCTCCTCACTCCCGGGCACCACGTGGCTCCCTGCCTTCTCACAGGCAACCGAACACCTGCAGAACAGACTCGTGACACACCAACCGACAAATCCTGTCGAGCTGCTGTAGCATCCGGACTGCGCACAGCCCACCCTAGTCTGTTCTTCCAGGTACTTGTCTAAATACCTGCCAAACTGAACTACCTGCCCGTCCCAAACCCCACCTGGTCACTGCCTGCGATACACTAACCCTTGAACACGCAGCTCAGACGTGCCTCTAAAAAGCCCTCCCTGTCCCTTCCCACATGCAGCTGGCAGGGTCAAGGCCACCTTCCTCTGTGCCCACACTCTTCAAACAGGCCTCCCTGGCCAGCGGGGTGGGCCACAGGCCCGGCTCCCACCCACCAGTCCAGAAAGCGGAGCCCCCCAGGAGCCTGCGGGCAGGAGGCCTGAGTCTTGTCCCTTCGTCTCCCTGGAGCCAAGTTCAGACCCAGCACCTTACGCATCACTCCCCTGATGAATGCCTGCGCCCCACGAGCCAACAAACACAACAGGGACAAGAGGCACTTCAAAGCCGCTCTCACCTGCTCATTTTCTTGGAAATGAGAACTAGTTACCATATGAGAGTCATAACTATCTCTACAATCCAACGCAGGAGGGGCCAATGGGCCCAAAGACAATGGCAGATTTGTCAAAGGATTAAAAAAAAAAGTTAAAGGCAAGACAAATTAATTTCTTAAGTTTGATTTAAAGTTACTGTAGGTTTCTTCAAAAAAGCAAGCAAGCTTTCTGGGGACACATATTCTAGCTTTCTGAAATTGAACATTCTGAAAGCAATCCAACCTGATATAAAATGAAGAGTCTTGATTTTTAACACATGAAACATACGTATATATTTCAAAAAGCAAAACTCGCGAAGATGAAAGTCTCAACGCTAAGGTCAGTGAAATGCCTTTTGCACAAAGGTTTAGAAATGAAAAGAGGTTTAAAATGACTGACGAAGAAAAGAAGCTTCAGAGCGTATCTACGAGAGGAAAAGACGAAGAAGGAAAACTGCCCAAAAAACACCCGTCTCGCTCCCTGGGTTCTACTGTTCCAAATGCGGTCCCAGGAAGGCGTGAGGCAGTCGGGGGTGAGCCTCCACGCTGGGGAGAGCCGCCAGTTATCAAGACTACGCCCCAACGAATGTGAGAAATTCTACAGCAAAGGCTCATTTTCCAGACATCCAGGCGGATGACCTTCCAGCAAGACAGTCCTGCTGCCTCCCTCTCCGTGTACCTACGGTGAGGCCTCTGGAACTCGCACTTGAAAATTATAATTCACAGAAAATCACACTGGTTATTAAGGCAGTGCGTGGTCCCTCAGCTCTCTTTTGAAGATACGCTGAACTAGAAAATGAAAAATACTCCGAAGGGGGCCTGCAGCCTTGAAGGCTGTTATGGCTTTAAGTCACATAAAATCATTATCATAATAAAAAACCTCTTTGTAGTTTCTACCTCTGTAATAAACACTGCCAAAAGCTCTGTTTAGCAACAAGAAAAATATATTTGATACTTAAATTACTTCTTTCAAAGATCTCTGTTTCAAAACTATTTATATTTAATCAAGAATATCTTGAGGGCTTCCCTGGTGGCGCAGTGGTTAAGAGTCTGCCTGCTAATGCAGGGGACACGGGTTCAAGCCCTGGTCTGGGAGGATCCCACACGCCACAGAGCAACTAGGCCCGTGAGCCACAACTACTGAGCCTGCGCGTCTGGAGCCTGTGCTCCGCAACAAGAGAGGCCACGATAGTGAGAGGCCCGCGCACCGCGATGAAGAGTGGCCCCCGCTTGCCACAACTAGAGAAAGCCCTCGCACAGAAACGAAGACCCAACACAGCCAAAAGTAAATAAATAAATAAAATTAAAAAAAAAAAAAAAAAGAATATCTTGAGACATTAATAGATTATAGGACGACTCTAAAAATATAACAATCTAGGAAGATCTGGGCTTTTCCCCCCATCTATGTCCCTCCCCTCTTCTGGGTAGGAGGGTAGTTTAGAGCTTGGACACTGGAATTAAGCAAGCCTGCACCTGAAAGCTGATTCCCTATTACCTCACCGTGTGACCTTAGGGGAGCTACTTCTCTCTGAGCTCGAGTTTCTAGTTAGTAAAGTAAGGAGAGTCACAGCGCTTCCCTCCCATAGGGGCTGGAAGAGTCTGTAATAACTCGTGTAAGGCATCAGTGCGTGGCTACCACGACGCGCTCTCTTTCACTCTGCCCTCCCGTCTCTATTTTCTGAGGAAGGTCTAGGACCATCTCAGTATCACAAAGTGATGGAGCACGTTGGGTGCAGGATAAATCTCCCCGCAGCATCTTGACTCTGAAACCCAAGCATCGGGAGAGCTGGTGTCAAGAGGTATGCGTCTTAGCTTCCTCGTGTGTAAAATGTGCACCTGTGCACGAGGCTCCTTCCGTTTCAAACATTTTACAGTCATTCCTGTTTATATGACACTGACTAGCACCTATACACCCTGCAGCGTCACACCGACATCTATCAAAGATACCACTCTAAGTACAAACTCTAAGGAAACACCTAGCACATTATTCTGTAATCACAAATTTAGTTCACTGATTTTGGGGAATGTCTTAAGAATTCACTTTTAATAAAGAGGAAAATTTCTTCAGGAACCACCAGGATGCTAGAAGGAGCATTTAGTCCACTCCTGCCTCTGGTCAGGAACAGAATCCAATCACTCAGGGAGAACGGGGGTGCAGAGATTGAATATAAACAAAAATGTAACAAACCCAATATCCCAGGGCTTTGATGACATCAAGTTTACACATTGGACACGTTCGGTGATCCAAAAGCCATGGGTCAATGCATATTCTATGAAAAATATGCCTAAAAAAATTAAGTATGTGTTAATGTTTTAAAATAAATGTTTATATCTTATAAAGGAAACAACACATTCCACCAACTCATCTGCTCATTACAAGTTACATGCTATCAAATCAACATTCCAGTCTATCCGTTCACCCTAGGGAGCCATCTATGCTATTTCTCCACGTTAAACAGAACCTGGCGTGTGGAGGGAAATACCCCCTTCGCTGCACAAAAATAACATGGTTTATTTTCACATCATGCTAGGATGTATTTTTATTTGGGAATAAACGCGGCCTAAGTAACCCAAGAGTAAACTAATAGTAACAAAGTAATACTAAACTGATAGTATCTGATATAAGTCTATAAGATGACTCCAATGGAAATACAACAAAATATTAGCAAGTCATCTTTGGCTTGCAGGCTAAAAAAACACTTATTTTTTGGTCTTATATATTTTTGCAGCATCTGCATTTTTCTAGAATGAACATATCGCTTTCAGAATCAAAAAAAGAAAAACCACATATGAATTTTCTTCTTTTACTGACTGTCCTCATTGGCTGACTTCCCCTCCTCTGTGATGAACCTACATTCTCTACCTGTACTGCAGGTAAGCAGCTGTGGGTATCAGAGCCACACAGATGAGGCTCAGACACCAGCTGTGCGTCCTGATGCTGTGACTTTGAACTAGATCCTGAGGCCACTCTGCACCTACCCTGCAGCTGTTCTGAGGAGCAAACGTGTGATGTGGTTACAAGGGTGCTGGGCACAATAAATCCTCAGTAATTTTTCATTATTATTACTGTCGTCACTGTCTGAAGACCTTTCCGTCAAAGGGAAATCTGCCAGTGCAGTTAAAAATCACAGCATGTAAGGACAGAACATGGTCCAGTCCAGCTTGTCTTGTGACCTTTCCATCCTCAAACTGAAACTGACCCACTGGAATCATTGTGAAAAAACAAAACCAACACGTGGGCTTTATTCGGAAATTTGCTGATATAAATCATAGGAGGAAACGGGGATGGACGGAATAAAACCCCATGAAGGAGACCAGGATAAGCGCACACGTAAACTCGTCTGTTTGTGAAGCTCCAGTGCAAATCCCAGCTCCGCCTTCAGGAGTATCTGGATTTCCTATAAAAGGAAATCGGCCTCAGGCGCTCACTGTGTGGCATCCAGGTCACAAAGACGTGCCCTAAAGCCCACCTAGAGTAAAAATTCTTCTCTATCTTAATAATTTTCTACAGGACACCATCACCCGACACTAACCCCAATTCACTAAGTATCCACCACACCCACCCATATAAATGCCTGGAGATTTAAGTTCACCATCTTCATGCAGGGAAATTAATTTTGGTATTCTGATCTTCATGCCTTCATTTCCTCTACAGAACTCCTGAGAACT
Source organism: Aethalodelphis obliquidens (assembly GCF_003676395.1). Taxonomy (NCBI): domain Eukaryota; kingdom Metazoa; phylum Chordata; class Mammalia; order Artiodactyla; family Delphinidae; genus Aethalodelphis; species Aethalodelphis obliquidens. The sequence continues at coordinate 5,422,381 of NW_020837979.1, read as the reverse complement.
TAATCCCCTATAAAGTACTGGGATAGACACAAAAACACTTTGCAAACATAAAGCAAGACATAATTATATTTTAGCGTGTGACCTGCTTCGAATAGGTGGGAAGTATAATTAAAACTGACCAGCTTTAAAACATAATCTTTGTACACCTTTCTGCTAACAAAGCGATTTTTTAAAAAAGTTAACAAAGTATCTCATTATTAAAAAGGAAACATAACTTCCTGTTGCTAAAGAAAATAAATTAATGAAATAAGGGAGGAATATTTATTTCACACAACCCCCAAAAGAACCCGAACCCAGGGTGCCAATAACAGCAGAGCCGAATCTAAGAAAAAAGACATCTCGGTAGAAAATAGTAGACAAAGATACATCACCAGGAAATGTCTTTAAAAATAACATTTCTAATAAATGTCTGGGAGAATGCTCACTAGTTCAAAACATTAAGTATTAAAATATTTAAAAGTAAAAAACCCAGCAAAGCCGGAGGCACATCTGCGGGCTGCTCCTGGCCCTAACTCCCAGGGCCTTCACCTATCTGAATAGCTCAATGGATAGTATAGATTCCCAGGACCCTAAAGAAGCCTTGCTTAAAAGACTAAAAAGCCAATCTATGACAAAAGGACATAATGGGTCTTAATGGTCACCTAAAGTCTCCAAGCAAAGCAATTCTAAAGTAAAACAATACAGGAGGAGCCTTGAAGACTTCGAGCTTCTTTTCTAAAAGGTGAGATGATCACAAGATATCACCTGATAGCAAGGTCTTCATATCATGAAAAACATGTTCACTCTTTGGTCAGAAACCTGAAACTTGTCAGTAATTTTTTAACATCTCAGGAAGTAAGAGAACGTACTTGCATGGCAGGATTCTGATAACATCCTTTCCTTTAAAATTTTCAATACACACTGGACAACTTTCAGCATCAACATCAATTCCCTGTAGAAAGAAGAGGAAAAAATTTACTATATCCTTAGTATACAGTATACGCTTGGTAAAACTCACTACAACAACAAAAACAAAACAAAACCAAAACTCACTACAACCTGGGTAAAACAATGATGAATTCTACTCTACATTGGTACATCCTGAATTTAAACACAGATAATTTCTACTTGGTATTTATTTTTACCATTATCAAGGGATTTTTTTTTAAAAAGAATTTGGCTGAAAAAGAAAAAATTTCATCATCTACCTAATCAGACACGAATTATGTTTAAATTCTAGGCTACTGTTCATTTTTTTAAGTGATCATATTTTAAGGGCTGTAGAAATGCAAATGCCTGCTTTATTCTAATAAAGTAAATTATTTTTCAAACGTAAAACAAAGCATGAATATCTAATTAGCTACTTGTTTTCTGGAGTCATTAAAAACACAAAACAAAAGCCCTTTCATTAGAATTTGTGAAAGAACAGAGTTATAACTTACAGATGAGAAAATGCAAATAGCTAATATCTGAATGTATTCACCTCACTGGCAAAAAAGAACCATAAATTAAAAAGTCACCTTTTTCATATATCAAGTTAATAGAGGTAAAAAGAAACAAAAACTGCTGGGGAAGAAGCAGTCTTGTGACAAAATTTCAACTTCTGAGAATCTGTGGGTCACAGACCTTTTTGGCGGTGTCAGCCCTTCCCCCACTTCCCTGGGTACCCCCTGGACACACCCACCTGGCTTCAGCCCATCTACCGAAGTAGGCACGGCCAGCCTGATCACCTGACCCAAAACAGGCCAATGAGATTCTCTCTCCCAGGACTCTGGGATGGGGATTCAGGAGCTACCAATCAGTGCCTGCAACTTTAGCAAGTTAATTTTATGGGACACAGCTTCACAGTCATCTCGGAATTCTTTAAAAATATCTTTAGCCACGTAGGTCACATGTTAACAAGCAAGCAGTAAAAACTGATTTTACATGTAGATACTGCTATCAAAGATTGTATTAAAATTAACTTTGTAACAGCACTTACAATTATATGTTGCAACTACACATTATCACCTTTTTTCACATGCCATGCAAGGATGATGAAATAATTATTTCCCTAATGGTTTACAAGCTTACACATTACTGTGATCAAGTTCACAAGAAAAGAAAAATTAGAAAATACAGTCTCCAGAACTGGACAAAATGTAGATTTAAGAAAAAACACAGTATTTTTCTGTACAAGTTTAAAATGTAAAATTGTCAGAAAATCCACCTGTGTACCTCATGGACCATTTATGAATCCCTTTTTTTTTTTAACCATTATTGCTGACAACTTTCAAAAAACAGTCCATAGAAGCCTATTTTCAAAAATGTTCTGTACACGAAGAGGATATCAATTAATTTATGTTCTCAAAGACTCCATGCAGTAAATTAGACACATATAAATCTATGTCTTCTCATATTTAAGGACAGATTTCCTGCCACAGAGAGTAGAAGACACATTTCAAGAGGAACATAAAACTCCATGCTTGTCACGGAACTGCCAGCCGAATGCACAGTTTGTCCCAGGCATTTGCTGGAGTCTCTCCCCAGGGACCCTCGTGATTTGTAAATGAGATGTTAATCTTCCCATGAGATGGGAATATCTTTCTTTCTTTCTTTTTTTTTTTTTTTTTACACTTCTCCTGTTTAATACATCTACATGGAAAGAAAGCACGACCTTGCGCCAACTATGAAAATTCACTGTTATTATAACATAAGGCATTCGGGCAAGAATGAAGCAGACAGTACAATTCCAAGAGTAGAATATGTTACATATTCCACATGAACCATTAATATCAGATTCCAAAGTTTTAAAGTCAAAGGTCTATAGGTTTAATGAGTGTTATTCTGAAGCTTTAATCCTTTAAGTAGGTCAGAGGAGGAGATGTGGACCCAAATGCACTTACAGGGGAGTGGAGACTGGGGGATCGGCATGGACTAGATCTCAACAACTCAGGGAGATAAAACGAAAGTGGAAACAGTGGAACCAACGCATAGCTATCTATGTCAACACAGCCATCAACATTTCCCAGCACAGTAAACGGACCATTAGGAGAATAACTATTCCTGCGTTAGCAACAGTTTTCCTTTAAGGAATCTATCCTCTAAGAACCTGAGGTTCCGAGATTTCGTTAGGATTTGTCCTATTCCAAAATGCTTCTGAACTCTGGTACGATTTTGGCCTTTTAAAAGTCTCAGGTTGGCCATGTGAAACGCTTCTTTTTTAAAAAGTTTTAAAAATATCTTTTCTCCCCTTCTCCACAAATCCCTGTGTTTTCTCCCTGTAACTAAAGGAGTCTCAGGGAGAATGGACAGAGAGTATGAGATTTAATGGAGATGGATTTAAGCTTCAGGGCCTCCGGTAGAGACCAGAGCTTCTTCAGAGTTACCTGTGTCTGACCGACAGGTGGAGGATGGACGTGTGGGCACTGTCCAGCCAATGTGGCCACCTGAGCATCTGACATGTAGCCAGTGTGACTGAGGAACTGAGTTTTCAGTTTAATTCAAACAAACAAAAAACTATGAAAATATTACCTTTTCTCCATGCTTTACAGTATGAAGAGGAAGCTGCCCAATAAGTTTCTTTGTTTCTTTTCTATGGCTCTTAGGGAGGAAAAACATTCTTATTATTGAAAAATTTAAGTCACTATTTAAAAAATTCATATATTATAACATAAGCAGATGTGGAAAAAATTCATTTAAACAGCAAAGTTAGATGACTACAATGAAACTAATTTTAAGAAATTACCACTGAAGGGCTTCCCTGGTGGCGCAGTGCTTAAGAATCCGCCTGCCAATGCAGGGGACACGGGTTCGAGGCCTGGTCCTGGAACACCCCACATGCCCTGGAGCAACTAAGCCCGTGCACCACAACTACTGAGCCTGCACTCTAGAGCCCACGAGCCACAACTAGTGAGCCCGCGCGCCTGGAGACCATGCTCTGCAATAAGAGAAGCCACCGCAATGAGAAGCCCGCGCACCACAACCAAGAGTAGCCGCCACTCGCCACAACTAGAGAAAGTCCACGCGCAGCAGCAAAGACCCAATGCAGCCAAAAATAAATAAATAAATTTAAAAAGAAGAAATTACCACTGAAGTCCTAATGTACACAACAGCCACATGTTAACTTAAGAGCTGTTTTGTTGCTAAAGAATACTTATTTTCAACTCCATGTCTGAAGAAGAAACCTTTTTTTTTTTAAACATCTTTATTGGAGTGTAATTGCTTTACAATGGTGTGTTAGTTTCTGCTTTATAACAAAGTGAATCAGCTATACATATACATATATCCCCATATCTCCTCCCTCTTGTGTCTCCCTCCCTCCCACCCTCCCTATCCCACCCCTCTAGGTGGTCACAAAGCACCGAGCTGATCTCCCTGTGCTACACAGCTGCTTCCCACTAGCTACCTATTTTACATTTGGTAGTGTATATACGTCCATGCCACTCTCTCACTTCGTCCCAGCTTACCCTTCCCTCTCCCCGTGTCCTCAAGTCCATTCCCTATGTCTGCATCTTTATTCCTTTCCTGCCCCTAGGTTCTTCAAAACCATTTATTTTAAGATTCCATACATATGTGTTAGCATACGGTATTTGTTTTTCTCTTTCTGACTTACTCAGACTCTAGGTCCATCCACCTCACTACAAATAACTCAATTTCGTTTCTTTTTATGGCTGAGTAATTTCCATTGCATATATTTGCCACGTCTTCTTTATCCATTCATCTGTCGATGGACACTGAGGTTGCTTCCATGTCCTGGCTATTGTAAATAGAGCTGCAATGAACATTGTGGTACATGACTCTTTCTGAATTATGGTTTTCTCAGGGTATGTGCCCAGTAGTGGGATTGCTGGGTCGTATGGCAGTTCTATTTTTAGTTTTCTAAGGAACCTCCATACTGTTCTCCATAGTGGCTGTATCAGTTTACATTCCCACCAACAGTGCAAGAGGGTTCCCTTTTAGAAGAAACCAGTCTTATGTTTAATTACTGGTAAGAACGTCATCAGCTGAGGAAGGGGCTCCATACACTCATCTGCTAACGTCCCTAAAAGGGCAGAGGCTTCCGAGTCGGAGGTGGAAGACAACCCAGAAATGACCATCTACTGCCTGCAGAGCCAGGAAGGGGGCGGTTCTCAAGACAACAGGTGAGTGGGGAACCCAGAGGGCCCTTGTCTCCCCGGTTACTGAACCAGTCTCTGCAGATAAATGGCTCTGAACGTGGCTCCACCATGGAGACAGGGAAGCCCATTCTCTTTCGAAACACAGAACCAGGTCCCCCCCACCTCATGCCTTGCTTTTTTGTCATCCCTTTACATCTGGGAAGGAGAGAGGGTCTCTGCAGGAGTGAAACATGACCCAATTTCCCACAGAACAGAAAGTTTAATATATTCTAATTTAAAACTTATTTCAACCCCCACTGGGGCTTCCCTGGTGTGGTGGCGCAGTGGTTAAGAATCCGCCTGCCAATGCAGGGGACACGGGTTCAAGCCCTGGTCTGGGAAGATCCCACATGCCGCGGAGAAACTAAGCCTGTGCACCACAACTACTGAGCCTGCACTCTAGAGCCCGCAAGCCACAACTACTGAGCCTGCCCGCCACAACTACTGAAGTCCACGCACCTAGTGCCCGTGCTCCTTCAACAAGAGAAGCCACCGCAATGAGAAGCCCGCGCACTACAACAAAGAGTAGCCCCCGCTCGCCGCAACTAGAGAAAGCCCGCGCGCAGCAACGAAGACCCAACGCAGCCAAAAATAAATAAAAATAAAATAAATTTATATTTCAAAAAACCCCATATTAATACTTAAATATTGTGAGTGATAATGAAATTAAGAATATTGTCCAATAATTTCAAGCAATATATATAGGAAATATTTACAAACTATCTTTTAAAAAGCAAAGTTAAAGAGACAATTACCTGACTTCCAAACTGTGAGCCAGTGTATAGGAAGCGCTGTATATAGTAAAATATTAGCCAGGCTAATGAGATAATCATCATGGTGATGAAGGCGATGGCCACAAACACCACGGACTGACCGCTGATGAACTCCTGTACGTGCCGGGTGCCGAGCCCTATGGTCATTGTGACCGGAATGTCTTTCTGCACCAGATCCACAATTTCTCTTCCTTTGGGGTAGCTAACCATAATGACTACTATACTTCCTGTTCCTGCAGGAAAGAACAAAGGAACAAATATGAAGAACACAAAATGAGACACAGAGAAAGTATGGCTCCATGCACATACAACCAAAACTGTGAGAAAATGGATAACTTTCTAGGAAAACCCAAGTTACCAACACTGGTCTCCAAGGAGAAAACACTGATTGCATAAGAAGTAGAATAAATCACTAAGAACTACCCCCTAGAAAGCAAGAGCCGTCCCCACCCCCCGTTCAGTTTCACAGGTGAGTTCTACCCCCAAACCTTTAAAGAGCAAGTAACATTAATGACATTTAAAGTGCTCCACAGCAGATTGAAAAAAATAAAAAGCAGCCTTAAAATTATTTCTAAGGTAACAGAACCAAGCATGGTAGCAAAAAACCAACATAAGAACCACACAGACCAATTTCAACTTGTGACTATTAATACGAATGCCTAAGCACACCCACTAACTCAGGGAGGCAGTCGGAGAAGTTCCACTGTGCTCGATATTATTTCATCTTGTTCTGAGGACACCAGCAGACATAAGACAAAAAAATAAGAGAAATAAAAAAGGGATAAAATGGCCAATTTTACATGAATCTATAAATTAATTTTTAAAATTATCAATGGGATTTTAAAAACCTTAAAAATTCTGCTTCTAAAGCTCATTTAGGGGAAAAATAATAAAGAACAATCAGGAAAACTTTGTAAACAGTAAAACCTGGACTAGCCTTTGTTGTCAAAGTAATTAGAACAGTGTGGTAGTAGCATATGAAGACAACCAGAATGGTGCAGAATAAGAAGCCCAGAAACTAGACCCAAATACATAAAAGAATTCAGTAAACGATAAAAGTGGAATTTCAAATCAATGGGGTAAAATGGATTATTTTTTAAAAAAACAGTGTGGGTGCCACTGAGTATCACCTGAGACTAAAAAGCTGCATCCCTTCTTTGCAACTTAAGCCAAAATAAATTCTAACCAAATCCAAGATTTAAACATATAAAAAAGAAAAAACATAAAAGAGCCAGAATAAACACGGGAATTAAAAAATAAGTAATATTGGGGCTTCCCTGGTGGCCCAGTGGTTGAGAGTCCGCCTGCCGACGCAGGGGACACGGGTTCGTGCCCCGGTCCGGGAAGATCCCACATGCCGCGGAGCGGCTGGGCCCGTGAGCCATGGCCGCTGAGCCTGCACGTCCGGAGCCTGTGCTCTGCAACGGGAGAGGCCACAGCAGTGAGAGGCCCGCGTACCGCAAAAAAAAAAAGTAATATTAAAGGAAAACCTTTCCAAGTGTGAAAAAATCACCTCGAAACTTCTTAAAAAAAAAGATTTGAGCAACTAACCAATTATATAAAAACAAAAATTTTCTGCACTGGCTAAAAGAGAGGAAAGTCAAGGACTCAAGATCAAAAGAGCAACTGGTCAACGGGGAAAAAATACATGGAACGTAACAAAGACTAAAAGCTAATTTCCTATAAGAAAAAGAGCAACAGAAAGAAAATTAAGTCAGTTTGCAGAAAACACAAATGGGTTTAAAAAAAAAAAAAACAGCATCTTTAGTGACATATAATTCACATGCCATAAAATTCATTCTTTTAAATAAGTGTACAATTCAATGGTTTTTAGTACATTCACAAAGGCTGGGCAACCATCACCACTACCTAATTCCATAACACTTTCATCGCCCCCAAAAGAAATCCAGTACATATTAGCGATCACTCCCCCCAGAAAGGATTTAAACATATGAAAAGTCATGGTACAAATGAAAACACACCTAAAAGATTGGCAAACATCAAAAAGTCCGATACGCCATATCAGCAAGAGCAAGTATAAACGGGCACTCTTCCTGGGGGAGTGAATTATTACAACCTGGCATGGAGAGCAACAGCTACTAAAAGTTTTTAAATGCACACGTTTCCCTGACCCGGCAATTCCAGATCCAAGAAACTAATTCCAAAGGTATACTTATGTATGTACACAGGAGGAATCCATAAAGATATTTATTGCCAGTGTTTTTTCTAAAATTTTGCTATCACAGCCTAAATGTACATCAATGGGACTTCCCTGGTGGTGCAGTGGTTAAGAACCCGTCTGCCAATGCAGGGGACACGGGTTCAAGCTCTGGTCTAGGAAGATCCCACATGCCGCGGAGCAACTAAGCCCGTGCGCCACAACTACTGAGCCTGCGCTCTAGAGCCCGCGAGCCTAGAGCTCGTGCTCCGCAACAAGAGAAGCCACTGCAATGAGAAACCGTGCACTGCAACGAAGAGTAGCCCCCGCTCGCCGCAACTAGAGAAAGGCTGCTCGCAGCAACGAAGACCCAATGCAGCCAAAAATAAATAAATTTATTTATTAAAAAAAAAAATAAATGTCCATCAATAATAGTTATGTAACTTACAGTACGTGTACACAGTCTGAGGCAGCAGCTCTGTTAATAGTGACGGCAGTCAAGACACAAGAGGAAAAAAGCCGCATGTAAAACTGTGCGGACAAGAGGTGTACGTGGCGATATCAGTACAGATCCCCCTGAAGGCTACCCCAGAGACTGGGGACCCTGACTGCCTCCGGGCGGGGGGAGAGCTGGACACAGGAAAAATTCTCTATCAGGTGTACATATTACCTATTCAAAAACTAACTTACAAAGTACATTTAAAGACTGTTCTCTGGCATTACAGTGAAACCACATTCTCACACTATTTTATTATAGAGAGAAATTTAATCTGTAGCAAATCCGCCCTGGGCCGTGGGGATTTAGTTACTGAAAACCCAGAAGGGCACCCTTCTCAGGTGGCTGCTGTCTGGAGGCCGATCCTATGACCCAGCCCTAAAAGTGCTCCTTGGCAAGTAACCCAGTTGTCTGAGCACTCACACAATCTACTACATCATCACTGGGGAGACTGAATAAGGAGCAAGGCATTTCCTGTGTTCAGGGAACTAAACATCTCCTAGCTGAGAAAGACAAATACAGAAACAATTAGGATACTTATACCACTTATGGTTATGTGGTGCTTTATAAGCTGAAAGCCCTTTTCATAAATTAAGAAAAGTTTCCTTTCGTGGAAAATTTCAAGCACATGCTAAAGTAGAAAGGAGAGTATAATGAACCCCAGGTACCTGTCTCTCTTTTATACAGAAAACAAAATGTTGCTATGCTACAGTTACAGTTACAGTTTCTGGTGCTGATGATAGAATGACCTTTGTGTGTTAACGGGGAAAACCAACTCTGAAGCACTTTCACTCTGTCTCACACTTGAGGCAGAAAGAGTCAAGTAATCATTTTACAGACGAGGGCTAAATACACTACCATGTGTAAAATAGCTAGCTTGTGGGAACCTGCTGTATGGCACAGGGAGCTCAGCTCGGTGCTCTGTGATGACCTAGATGGGTGGGATGGGGGGAGGGAGGTCCAAGAGGGAGGGGTATATGTATACACATAGCTGATTCACTTCATCGTACAGCAGAAACTAACACAACACTGTTAAGCAATTATACTCCAATTAAAAAAAAAAAAAAAGAGTTGCTCAATGTCACACACCACCTGGAAAACCCAGTTCCAGGGCTTGAAGCCCCAGCTCCTACGTGTGCCTCTGCCCTGCCTCCTCATTCAGGGGGACTCAGGCTCCAGGGCCAGCCAGGCTCACATCTCCCTCGGACAACCACTGCCTGCGTGCTCTGAAAGTATTTGTTCAGCTGTAAAATGGGGATGAGAATTTTTCTATTTGGGGCTGTCGCTTATCTAACGAGAATGTGGAATAACAGAAAACTGCGGAAATGAACTGATCATTTTGTCTGGGGTGGGAGGGAACTTTTTCACGGGGAAGTCAGTGCATCTTGACGGACTGGAAAAGTTCCCCAAGCAAAAGAAGGGAGATTTCTGGGCTGTGAAACCATCATATAAGAGCATATTTGGAATGGTGACTGGCCCAGTTTGGTTAGTGACTAAATACACATAAATGTATCCTGCTTATCTCATTACGCCAGTGGCTCATGTATAAGCTGGCACGTAGTAACTATTTAATAAATATCTGTTGTCTAAATGAGTGAGAGATGGGGGATGAGCTGAGAACACCCGAAACCTCAAGGCAGGGGCTGCAGACAAGCAGTGATTATCAGGACAGCTGGGACGGAAAACACCTCCAGTATCAATCTGAAATTTTTCACCTAGGAAACTTAGTTAAGTTACAAGAAATTGAAAAAAAAAATACTGAGTGCTAAATTTTGCTGCACTCTAATTATAGCAGCAAGATTGCTTCTGGGAACTACTTTAGATTTAAAAACTCGGAATGAAGACTTCTTCGATCCCGTGATTGGCTCTTCTGGGGCATGTGTGGGATGAACTGGAGGCCGGGCAGTTGAGTAAACATGCACTAGCTCAGGGTCACTGGGCGCACAACCCCAAGGGGTGCCGAGCACAGGCCCCGCATCTGGCCCTGCCCTCCCCTCCGGATGTACCGGGGGCCAGTCCTAGAGAGCCCTAGTGGCACGAGAGCGCAAGTCACGGCTGATTGTCAAAGCAAACGTTTTGCCTGTGCCTTCTCCAGACACAGACGCGCAGAGTCTTGGGACAAGGGGAGAAAAAGCCCTTTGAATGTGTTTCTTCCCCAGGCCTCAGTGCTACCAATCACACTTGACCGAAAAAGGTCACCTTGTGCAATGCCCGCCCTTCCCCAAAAGAACCTACAGACCTCACCGCTAAACTCCTTGAAGGCAGTCTGTTGGATTTCTGTCTTACACATCGGCGTCGCATAAGGTCTCAAACAGAGCACACCATCATAAACCTACTTGAGAAATAACAGTTCCCCTTACCACCTTGTCAAAAACAAACAAAAAATGTAAAAAGAAAATCTGTTTTGGTCAATAGCTTCAACATTCTGGAGGGTTACCTTTGAGTCTAGTGTACCATTCCTCCTCCCTAGGAAACTATTTAAAGTAGATTTCAACACTCTCTTGAAGGAGATGGGAACTGCTAAAATATTTAAAGTAGTGGCTTAGATTTCTGTTCTAGATGCAGGCAGCGAGAAATACATTTTAAATCTCCTAGAGAATCCCATGACCTTTCAGGTTTTCTTTTTTCCAATAACTTAACTTCCATATTCTCTCCATCCCTCCCGCCCCCCCTCCCCAAACCTGGAGAATTCCTGGTCAAATCTTTTAAGATGCAGCAATGCCTCTGAAGTACACCTCTTTCTACCCTCCTGCTAGAATGTCTTCCTGGGCCCCGCCCCCTCACTAGACAAGGACTACAGTTCTTACTTATTAGTTTTTGCGCTCAGCATCACACAGTGATGGCCCAGCAGAAGGGTTTCTGTACAAATGAATCAACCTGAAAAACTGGTTTATCTTCCGGTATTATCCTTGAACTGACCCAATAAGGAGAATTATCAGAGACTCCCTCTGCAGGGGAAACAGTACACCAAATATGAACGGAAACGTCTCCAAAATGGGAAGCCGTCAGGCGAACAGAGTGTCTTTCTGGTGGGCTAGGACGAGTTTTGTTTCGCGCAACCCGGCTTGCTCAAGGATATTCTGCGTTTGCTGAGTACAGCACTCAACAATCTTCCTGCGATCTCCTTGCAGCTTTCCAGACGCCTCACTTCGTCGCCTCAGGCCTGCAGTCCTTTCCGAGGCCACTCCCTTCACCCAGAAGGTTCCACAGCCCCGCTCCACCCCGCGTACCAGACACACACTCAGATGCCTTCATCAGCTTAAGCTGTGCTTCAGCACTCCATCTGGCTGGGAACTGTCTGAGTTAATCCCACCTGCTAGGAGGCTGGGAGGTACCATCTCTTCCTAGGGCACCGAAACACATTCTACTCTCAAATCTAAACGTCTAGGTCATTTGCGACAGGGCAGCATTCAAGATCATCGTGCTTCATTCACTCATAAGAGACTATTCACCGTGCTCTGCAAACACAAAACGCACATCTTTCCTGAGGTAAGGATTTCGCATCACCTGTGTCATCTCCGTCCACCCCAACTCCGGCCCCTTCCCCAAACACACCTCGAAGCCCTGCCGGTACTTGGCACTCAGTAAACTGCTGACAGAACTAAAGGGCCAGTCTAAACAGCCACTCAAGATGTCAGCTAAAGGAGCAGCCTGCTGTTAACTAACGGTCACCACATCGAGGCCAACCCTCTCCAAAAGCTTTCATTTCAATGGTCTGACTTACATCAATTTTTACTTTTCTTGGTCAAACTGACTTCTAATCATCTTTGCACTATCTCTGCATCGGATGCCCTTCCCTTATGCTTTCTAAGTACCTGTGCATGTAATTCTGTCGAGGTCCAAACCACATTGCCTGGAAAGGTCTGTTTATCGCTCCCACTAGGCTGGGAACTCCTCAAAGTCCCGGCACACGTCTTAGGCGTTTCTACCCCCAAGCAGGCACCATACTTGGCCCAGACCGGCCGCTGTATATCCATCTGCCAAAGTAAAGGGAACCAACCTTGGGCATTAGGGTAACGGTCCTTACAGATGTCCTGATAGAATATTATCTTAAAGTCACGATTTATTTTAGAACCACAATAAAATACTGATTTAAATCCAAAATATCTTGTACTGGATTCTAGTAGTCAAGCAACAGGTCTAAGAAAAACTGGTGAAATTCTGAGACTTGGGAGGAGACTATCATGCTTGGAGTTTACAGGCAGCCACCTCGACCTATTCTGTGGAGCCCCGGCACAGAACCGCTGATCAGTGCTTTACACTGGCCCTGTCCACACTCTGACAAAACACGAGAAAGCAAAGTCTGAGCTGCCGTCAACGTTCTGTGTAACGTTTCAAATTCTAGTCCATCAAAGCTGTCTCCTCTTCTGACTTAATTCCACTCACTCCATTCTTAATTCTAGTCCATTCTCAAAACACCATGAAACAGCTGTACCCTTGTCCCCAGTGGGGCCACCTTCTGAGAATGAGGGTCATGCCCTTCCATTTCTAGTGACCACTACACTATAGGCCCTCACACTTCTACCTGGACTAGACACTGGTCTAAGTGGATTCCCTGTTTCCAGCGTCTCCTCTGTGTAACCCATTGGTCACACTACACCAAATTCACCTCCTTTTAAGTCAGTGGTTCAAAACATTGGATGCTACTGTCATCCCCTCTGCCCCCGGACATCTGGCAATATCTGGAGACATTTTTGGTTGTCGCAACTGGAATCTCGTGAGTAGAGGCCAGGAAAGGCCCCGCAACAAAGAATGATCTGGCCATAGATCACCGTGTTACCATGCGCCAGGCATTTAAATTCTTTGGTCATCGGTTTCCTCATCTGTAAAACGGGGTTAAAGTACCCACCTCGAAGGGCTGTCGGGAGGAAGAAGCGGAGAATACCGACTCTGCACTGGGAACTTTCATACATTAAAAAAAAAAATTCCTAATGCTGTTACTTTTGTCTTTTTTCTCAAACAGAATTATTCTCACAGTAAAAAGGCTAGAATAGACACTGATAATGGCAACAGAAGCTCACAGGAAGAAGATGTAAAATAAACACCAATTCGGTGTTTTCTGGGCCTGGAGAGATTATATGTCAATAATGAGTGGAAGCTCTTTCCCAGGGCATTGTGGGCCTGGGTGTTTTCTGGGCCTGGAGAGATTATATGTCAATAATGTAAGCAAGCAAGGTTACTGAACCATGGTTAGAACAAGTGTAATTAGCCTGGAAGGACGTGAATGTCACTACCAAAAAATGCAGTAAACAGATTTAGAAAACCGTACGCTGATGGGCCTGCCATGGAAAAGAAAAAGTCCCCATTACGGTATCACTCAGAAGGGACTGCAAGGCCCCAGCACCAGAGAACCCTCACACACTGCCCTCTTTTCTTTGGCAGGTGCCTGTCCACAGGATGCATCTGGAACGCTGTGTGAACTCTGACAGGACTTCTCACGAGAGGTTGGTAGAGACGTGACTTGGGTACGGTGACAACTGGAATAATTGCACCAAAGGTGGTGCATCGCCCAGTGCCACCACGGGGACATCTGCTCCCGTTTCCTCCCCAAACCCACTTCCTCTCTGTTGCAACTGAGGAATTTCCCCTCTCCTATCTGAGGACAACCCCTCCACGAGTATCCTGGACCCAGCCGCTGTCCGTCTCAAAAACCTGACTCTTTCTGTTACCTCTTCTCCAACCTACACCTCTACCAGATCACTCCATCCAACTTCAATATGCCTGGCTGCCATCCAGCCCACCCGTCCCTGCCCTACGGGTTTCCACGCACTTTTTAGCACCTCCCCAGCCCTTGCCGTCAACATCTTGAAGGCGTGGTTCCAACAGTCTCACTTCCTCACGTCTCAACAGAATTCTGTTCCCTCGTTCTGCTAAAGTGGGCCAAATGCGAAGTCGCTCTCCTGTCCTCACTGCACAGGTATTCTGAACTTGCATCCAAGAAGCCAAAACAGAACAAAAACCAAAAGCACAGGAAAAAGGATGTCTGACTTGCAGCAGCAGCAGAAACTCTCTAAAGAGATTTTAATCCCAGTAAGTTCAGAATAAGTCGTGTTCTTCGAAGGCCTTCCGACTCTGCCGTGTATTGGTAGACTATCACTTGGAATTCAGTTCTAAGGATGATAACTTTGCAAAATGCACCTTTTAAACTTTCATGACTGCTTGACGATGCAACCCGTTGCCCCAGAGAACAGTGTGTGGGAAGGGTCACCCGGCAAGGAGTAAAATTTCTTTTTTTTTGGCCAAGCCATGTGTCTTGTGGGATCCTGGTTTCCTGACTAGGGATCGAACCCGTGCCCTCTACAGCGGAAGGGCAGAGTCTTAACCACTGGACCACGAGGGAAGTCCCAACAGCAAGATCTTTTCCTGCATGATCACAACTTTAAAATTTTCAACTAAACTCAAGTGTCAAGCGATCTGATTGGCAGTTGAGCCAGTATTATAACCTTCTATTTAGCAAGTGAGAAAACATACCCCAACTTAAGGCCAGGTTTTCTGACTCAGTTGAATCCAGACTGTCCCACTCAAAAGTTCAGAATATTGACATGTTTTATGAAAGTGAAGACACCAGAGTGTCACCAAGCCACCACCTTACATGGTGAAGGGAGAGCCAGACCCTGGAATGCCCTGGGAAAGAGCTTCCACTACTGCGCCACCTGACTTTGGGGAACGCCGAATGGCAAGGATCCATGATTAGGAATCATGAGACTTTCCGCCGGCGAGACCCACAATCCTCCTCCTGCGGGTTTTAATTTCTTCCGTTCTCCCCATCACCCTCCTGCACAGCGCACCTCCCTCCACTTGGAAGGGCCCAGAGAGACGATCTAATCTTGTCCTTAGGCTCGCCTCCCTCCTAAGAGCCCCCGGGGATCACACCGAGCCAACCTAGCGCTTCCCTCGTAGTTCCCTTCGGCCACAGCCCATCGCCGCCGCCCCTCGCGGTCGGCCGGGACCGCGGCGCACGGACGCCCCGCCAGTCCCCGCGCCCCGGCGGCTCACCCGCGTGGGACATAGGCGCGGTAAGGTTCCCGTGGCGCTCCTCGTTGTACAGGACCACGGCCGAGGCGTTCCGCCGAGCCGCCGCCAACACCTTGTCCTTGAAGGTGCAGCCCCCGCGCGCCACCAGCGCGACCCAGGGCGCGGCTCCCCGGCCGCCGGGCACGAGGAAGCGCGTGCGGGGCGCGCAGCCCTCGGGGTCGCGGTCCTCGGCGCGCGGGACGCCCACCAGGCCCCGCGCGCCCTCCTTGGGTGAGCTCTCGCCGAAGCGGCCGCTCTCCGAGACGCTCCGCACGCTCCGGTTGGTCTGCGGGTCCACGTACTCGGTGCTCACCACGGCCGAGTACCACTCGAGCGCCCGGCCCCGGGCCCCGGGCGCACACAGGGCCAGCGCTAGCAGCGCCAGCGCGCCGCGGGCCCCGCTGCGGGCCTCGGGCCGCCGCCGCCACGCCATGGCCCCGCCGCCGGGCTGACCGGGAGAGGGCCGGGCGGGAGCCGAAGGGCGCTGGCGTGCCAGGCCGCCGAAAAGCGCAGAGATAATCGACACCAGCTGCCGAACCCGGGAAGACCCAGTCCCGGTGGCGAGAGGGGCCGCGGCGCACGCGCACCTGAAGGAGCGGCGGGCGGGGCGGGGCCGGAGGGCGGGGCCGTGGCGCACGCGCACCTGGCGGGGCAGCGGGGGCGCGGCCTCGGCTGGCCCCGCCCCCCGCGCAGAGCCCGGCGCCACGCATGCGGGCTCGGGACCACCGAGTGCTTTATGGAGTGTCGCCAGATTCCTGCGGCCCGGTGGTCCCGGGGCCCCAGGACCCTGCGGGCCGAGGCGGGGGTATGGGAAGTGACAGCCCGAGAAACGGGAAACTTCTCCGCGAGCCGGCCAAGAGGCGCGGGAACCTGGTTGTGTAAAATCGCTGAACGGATGTTTGTGAAGCATTCACTGTGCAAGGCACGTGGCAAAGGCCTTGCTTGTCTAAAACATTGGAAAACAGCTTAAAAACGCCAAAGCTGCACAGATTTTCCAGATACTTTTGTTACCGATTTTGTAATGCTAATTGATTTTGGTATTTTGTGTATAGTCTGTAACATTGAAGTGAGTGCATCCAACTACTTGTATAGATGAGCATTGGAATGGTACAGCAATAAACATATAAAAAGAGAAAATGTATTGTTTGGAAATAAAAACTGGGTGACAGTCCATATGAAACTGCCTTGGAAAGGAAGCCTTACTGCTACAGGAAAAGAAGTTTAGAACACTGATTTCTGAGTGATTCATCTTCCTTCTTTGCAGGAAGTAGGTTGCTGTCACTCACACCAGGCGTTTTGTTGGGCCTGACACCCTCTTCTGTGTCCCCTTTGTTATAAGTCTTTCTTGGACGGCATTTTAAAGCTCTGCTCCAAAGTGCAGCCCACAGCCCGTAAGTTCTCCCTGAAGGTGGATCTCCTCTCCCTTTTCCATTAGGAAACTAATTTTAAAAGGCTGAAAGGATCCCAAGGCTTGAGGCCTTCCCCTTGTCCCAAGCCTAGAATAAAGGAGATAAGTTACGGTGGTCATGGCAGGCTAGGGGACAGGTCCTAGGACCCCCCCATGATATGCTCTACAAGCAGTTCCCAGAACAGGTGTCTGCCCTTTCATGCTATGTCTTGCGCATTGATTTCCTTCTTCCTGAGATTCTCCTGCTCCTGGCTCTTGCCTGGCAAATTCCATCTTCGCCTTCAAGGTTTAATTCAAAAGCTATTTCTTCTGTGGAACCTTCCCTGGTTCCTAAAAGCAAACTCGGGTGCCCCTAATTTCCCTGCTGCTTGTGTATGTTTTGCTTACACATCAATGTTGTACCAGCAATACTGCTTTCCAAATACAGTTTTTTGTCTTCTTATAATACTGCGAGTTTCCTGAGAGCCAGGATTGTGTCTTTGCTGGTTTCATGAGCCTGCCTCAGCTAACACAGCATCATGTGTGTAATCCATGTTTGTTAAATAAGCAAAATCTCTCTTTTGTACTGTTTGAGTTAAAACTCTTATGATTCCTTACAGGTTTGTTGCTCAGAGGAGTTCACAGACTAATAGGAACAGGCTTGCAGCTGTTGAGCCCTTAGACCCACCTCAGCTTCTTGGTTTTAATTTTCTCTCTACCAGCTTCAGGCCTCAGCTAGTTCCCACCCCCCGCCCCCCACCCCCCGCCCCCTCCGAAGCTGCAACCCCTGGCAGCACTGGACATTTAGGTTATTATCAATCTTGTCATTACAAACAATTTGGCACATATGCCAGTTTGCACACTTATCTATAGGATAGATTTCTAGAAGTAGAATTGGTGAGTGCAAAGGTCAGTACATTTGCAATTTTGGTAGATATTACCAAACTGCTCCTCCACAGAGGTTTTACCAAACTCCGTTCCACTAGCAGTGTCTGAGAGTACCCTTCGATGTAGTGTGTTAGCAAACTTTTTGAACTTTGCCAATATGACAGGTAAATAATATCATAATGGTTGTGTTTGGGTATGCATCTTTTTACTGCTTTTTATTCAAATTGACACCCTGCTCCCTTTTTATTTTGCTGTTGATCATTACTGAGAATCAGAGGAGGAATTAAAAAAAATAACAATCATGAGAAAGTTCTCAGTTATTTTGTTCCTGATTCCTGGTTAAGTCAGTCGTTCTCAGCTTGGCTATACCTATGAATCTCCTGGGGTGTTTTCTTAAAAGAAAAACTGGGACTTCCCTGGTGGTCCAGTGGGTAAGAGTCCATGCTCCCAATGCAGGGGGCCTGGGTTCGATCCCTGGTCAGGAAACTAGATCCCACATGCATACCACAACTAAGACCTGGTACAGCCTAAATAGATAAATAAGTAAAAATTAAAAAAACTTAAAAATACCAGAGCTGAAACCATTGTTATGTGATACTGCAATGGCGGATATGTGACATTACACAATTGGCAAAACCATAGAATGTACAACACAGAGTGAACCCTAAGGTACACTAATGACTTTAGTTAATAATAACATATCACCAACAAGAAACTGTCAAACTGTAAAAAAATAAAAGAATAACGTATCAGTAGTCATCAATCATCAGTTGTAACAAATATACCACACCGATGCAAGGTGTTACTACTAGGGGAATGGTGCAGGATGGGGGAACGAGTATATGGGAACTCTTTGGACCTTCTGTTTAATTTTTCTGTAAACATACAAGTGCTATTAATTAAAAACAAAAACAAAACTCCAGGCCCACTTTCCTTGGAGATTCTGATCATTGGGAGTGGAGCCAGGCCGAGGTAATCGTTTAAAAAACTCTCAGGTGTTGCAAATACCCAGCATTGAGCCACTGCCTTAAAATGATAATTGAAGCTCCAACAAGCTTTTATCCAGGTCCCAGCCCAGCCCAGTTAAATCAGATTCTCCAGAAATGGGGCCGAGGCATCCTTAGCTTACAAAAAGGTCCCTAGATGACTGTAATGTGCAGTCAGTTCTAGTTTGAAAGCAGCTGGGCAATGGTTCAACCCTGGCTTGAGCCCAGAAGACCTTTGAGGGGGGCAGGTACTTCCTCTTTGCAAGTACATAGGTCAAGGCAAGCAACAGAGGGTAGCCACAGTTGGTTCTAGTGGTTATCAAAGGTGGTCCTGGGACCAGCATTATTGGCGTCACCTGAGAATTTGTTAGAACTGCAAAGTTCAGTAGGCTCCACCTACTGAATCCTAAACTGGGGAGTGGAGGGCGGTGAGCAAACAGGGCCCAACTGTCTGTGTTTGGATAAGCCCTCCAGGTAACTGATGCACACCCACATTTGAGGACCACTTCCCTAATGTCATGAAACAGTTTTTTCTGGTACCTGGATTTTGACTTTGGCCCTTGGGAAATGACTTTGGATTTTGACTTTGCCCCTTGGGAAATGATAAGCGGTAGCGTTATCCTTATACTATATGACATCCTTTCCAAGAGCCCCCATGTTAGCCGTAATATTATTCTTAATAGAGTTCCAACTTCAAAGTTGTAATTAAGAAACACTTATTTAAGTGTGTAATACCAAAGTTAACTTTATTTATACCAGAGACTTTAGTCGTGTTACCTAGATAGCCCTTTTTTTTTTTTTTTTGGCCTGTATCTGGATAAAGATTTTTTCACCTCTACAGATATTTTAACTTTTTCAAAATAGTATTAATCAGGAAAGTTGTAATTCTGCATAGGCCCCACTCAAGTAACACTGTATAAATGAACCTAGTACTACCTATCAGTGTGATTGAAGATTTTCTTGTTCAAAGTGTGCAAAAAAATCCCTAATAAAGAAATACCTTAGAGGGTGAGGTTGATAAAAGACAGAAAGTGTCAATCATTACCCCCATTAAAGAATTTTGCATTCGCTGAGATGGTTCTTTTTCTCATTTTTCGACTTTACAATACATGTAGTGGGGAAGTATCTCAGTTTACAATTTTACAATCTCAGGTATGCAAGAATTCTTCAGTTCTTTGTTCTTTTGGGTGGTGGTCTAATTAAACAATTGCTTGTCTAATTGCTCTAGCTAGGACTTCCAAATACTATGTTGGCTAAAAGTGGCAAGAGTGGGCATCCTTGTCTTGTTCCTGATTTTAGAGGTAAAGCTTTCAGCTTTTCACCTTTCAGTATGATGTTAGCTGTGGGCTTGCCATATATGGCCTTCACTGTGTTGAGGTATGTTCCCTCTATGCCTGTTTTGTTGAGAGTTTTTATTAATGAATGTTGAATTTTGTCAAAAGCTATTTCTGCATCTCTTAAGACGATTATATGATTTTTAGGCTTCATTTTGTTAATGCGGTGTGTCACACTGCCTGATTTGTGGATGTTAAAACAGCCTTGCATCCCCGGAATAAATGCCACTTGATCCTTTAATGTAATGTTGAATTTGGTTTGCTAAATTTTTTTTTTTTTTTTTTTGGCTGCATTGGGTCTTCGTTGCTGTGCGTGGCCTTTCTCTAGTTGCAGCGAGTCGGGGCTACCCTTTGTTGAGGTGCACGGGCTTCTCATTGCGGTGGCTTCTCTTGTTGCGGAGCATGGGCTCTGGGCACACGGGCTCAGTAGTTGTGGCGCACGGGCTTAGTTGCTCCGTGGCATGTGGGATCTTCCCTGACCAGGGCTCGAACCCGTATCCCCTGCATTGGCAGACGGATTCTTAACCACTGTGCCACCAGGGAAGCCCCTGGTTGTTTGCTAATGTTTGCTAATGTTTGCTAATGTTTGCTAATGTGCATTTATGTTCATCAGGGTTATTGGCCTGTAATTTTCTTTTTTCTTAATGGAGTCCTTGTGTGGTTTTGGTGTCAGGATAATGCTGGCCTTGTAAATGAGTTTGGAAGAGTTCCCTTCTCTTCTATTTTTTGGAAGAGTTTGAGAAAGATTGGTATTAATTCTTCTTTGAGTGTTGGACAGAATTCACCAGTGAAGCCGACTGGCCCTGGACTTTTGTTTGTTGCGAGAGGTTTGATTACTGATTCAATCTCCTTGGTAGGAATTGGTCTGTTCGAATTTTTTATTTCTTCATGATTCACTCTTGGTAGGTCATATGTTTTTAGGAATGCATTCATTTCTTCTAGGTTGTTCAATTGTTGGTGTATAACTGTTCCTGGTAGTCTCTTATGATTCTTTGTATTTCTGTGGTATCAGTTGTAATATCTTCTCTTTCATAGAAAACCCTAAAGACTCCATCCATCAAAAAACTTACAACTAGGGCTTCCCTGGTGGCGCAGTGGTTGAGAGTTCACCTGCCGATGCAGGGGACACGGGTTCGTGCCCCGGTCCGGGAAGATCCCACATGCCACGGAGCTGCTAGGCCCGTGAGCCATGGCCGCTGAGCCTGCCTGTCCGGAGCCTGTGCTCCGCAACGGGAGAGGCCACAACAGTGAGAGGCCCGTGTACCGCAAAAAAACCCACAAAAAACCTTACAACTAATAAATGGATTCAGTAATGTTGTGGGCTACAAAATAAATGCACAAAAAAACAGTGCATTTCTAAAAATTAATAATGATCTATAAGAAAAAGTAATTAAGAAAAAAATTCCATTTACAATTGCATCAAACAGAATACAATTCCTAGGAGTCAATTTAAGCAAGGAGGTAAAAGATCTATATATTGAAAGCTAGAAGACATTAAGGAAAGAAACTGAAGAAGACACACAAAAAAGGAAAGATATTCACGCTCATGGATTGGAAGAATTAATATTGCTAAAATGTCCATACTACTCAAAGCAATCTACACATTCAATGCAATCCCTATCAAAATACCAATGACATTTTCCACAGAACTAGAACAAAAGTTGTATGGAATCACAAAAGACAAATAGCCAAAACAATACTGAGAAAGAAGAAAAAAGCTGGAGGTATCCTGCTCCCTGACTTCAGACTATATTACAAAGATACAGTAACGGTATGGTATTGGCACTAAAACACATGGTTCAATGGAACAGAATAGAGAGCCCAGAAATAAACCCACACACTTATGGTCAATTAATGTGCAACAAAGAAGGCAAGAATATACAATGGGGAAAGGACAGTTTCTTCAATAAATGGTGTTGGGAGAACTGGACAGCCACATGCAAAACAGAGAAACTGGACCACTATCTTATACCATACACAAAAATTAATTCAAGATGGGTTCAAGACTTGAATGTAAGACCTGAAACCTTAAAAATCCTAGAAGAAAACGTAAGTGGTAAGCTGTTTTACATAGGTCTTGGTGATTTTTTCGACTCTGATACCAAAAGTAAAAGCAACAAAAGCAAAAATAAACAAGTACGATTACATCAAACGAAAAAGCTTGTATCCAGCAAAGGAAACCATCAACAAAATGAAAAAGCAACCTCCTATGGAATGGGAGAAAGTATTTGCAAATCATATATCTGATAAGGTTAATATCCAATATATATGAAGAATGTATACAGCTCAATAGAAAAACAATCGGATTAAGAAAAAATTCAGAAGTTCTGAACGGACATTTTCCCAAAGAAGACATATAGACGGCCAACACGTACATGAAAAGATGCTCAACATCACTACTTATCTGGGAAATGCAAATCAAAATCACAATGAAATATCACCTCACACCTGTTAGAATAGCTATTACCAAAAAGACAACAAATAAGTTTTGGAGAGGATATGGAGAAGAGGGAAACCTTGTGCACTGTTGGTGCGAATGTAAATTGGTGCAGCCACTATGGAGGTTCCTCAAAAAATTAAAAATAAAGCTACCATATGATCCAGCAATTCCACTTCTGGGTATTTATCCAAATAAAACAAAAATACTAATTTGAAAACATACAAGCACTCCTATGTTCATTGCAGCACTATTCACAATAGCTGGAATATAGAGACAACCTAAGTGTCCATTGATAGATGAATGGATAAAGAAGTCGTGGTGTACATACACGATGGAATATTATTTAGCCATAAAAAAGGAAATCTTGCCATTTGCAGCAACACTGATGCACCTTGAGGGCATTATGCTAAGTGAGATAAGGCAGACAGAGAAAAATGCCTTTCTTGTATGACCTCTCCTATATGTGGAATCTCATAGATACAGAGAACAGATAGACTGGGGCTGCAGGGGTGAGGAGAGGTGGCAGTCCGGGGTGGGAAAGATGGGTGAAGGAGTCAAAAGGTTAAATAAAATGTTAAAACAAATTATAAATGCACCTACTCAGCTTTCACTCAGTACCGCTTCTAGGTATTTATCCTGCAGATAAACCTCCATATGGGTGAAGGGACCAAAAGAGAAAAGAGAGAGAAAAAATAAAAGCTCATCTCAAGGCTTCAGGGCAAGCAACCTAAGCCTTGCATTTTCTCTGCATTCTCAAGTTATAGAGTGACTTCACATTTTCAACCTCGCCACCCCTGTTACTTGGCCCACCCTGAAAGTATCTGAGTCTGTGGCCCCTACTTTGGGCGTTCTCTCTTGTTAGGGGGAAGCCCCGAGCCAGCCCTGTGGTTGGAGACCCTCGAAAGGGAAATTTTGAGCCGCGTCAGAGGGACCCGTTAAGGGGCAGGAACACAGAGGGGCCCCGCCCCTTCCTCGTCGCTTTCCCCACGTCCTCCCCAAACCCCAATTCTGCTTTCAGGTTGGACCCTAGGCAGGAGATGTGGCTCCTGGAACCCGAGCTCAGTTTTCCAAAGTGAGTCCCAGCCATGAGTCACTCAGCCTGTGGGCTGGGTCCCAGGACGGGGTCTCAGTCTGCACGGGCGCCCAGCAAAATGCAGCGGGCTCCAATGGGGTCCAGAATCCAGGGCTGCACTGAGAAGGAGCCCCGATGAGCAGTCTACTGTGGACACACTGACCCTCACTGTCAAGGTCTCTGCTGGTGCCTTGAAGTCCGTTCACACCCCGCTTCCCTGCCTATCACGGAGGGTAGGGAGGCTTGGCCGGCAGGGAACCCAAGGCCACCTCACCTAAGTCTCAAAGTCTTCCTGGGTCCAGCCCTGGAGGCTGTTCCCTGCCTTCCGCCTTCCTCTCCTCTGCCTCTGGAAACTTCCTCTAACCGCTGGCTCTCTCACCGTACTGTGTGTGCTCATCGCCTGAGGAAGCTGTTGCAAGAATTTCCTGGGTCTCACCCTCAAAGATCCTGATTCCAGGGACCAGGTGGGACCCATGGATTCACATTTCTAGCAAGCACACAGCTCCTCAGGGACCACTCTTTGTGTAACACTGGTGAGGACGGCTTCAAAGGGTGGAAGAGCCTTAGAACAGCTTCTGTTGTCTGTTCTGCAAAGCTTTCTGAGGCAAAGGAAAACCAAGCCCTGGACCTGCTTGAGCTGAGGAGGGTGTGGGGTGATGTGGGCATAGAGAGGAGAACAAACAAACTAGTATTTCAAAATAGATATTGCCAATTTGAAATTATGAAATTAGGCTCTGCGACTAAAGCATCACTTATGGGGGGGGGATGTATTGGGAGATTGGGATTGACATATAGACACTATTGATACTAGGTATAAAACAGATAACTAATGAGAACCTGCTGTATAGCACAGGGAACTCTACTCATTGCTCTGTGGTGACCTAAATGGGAAGGAAATCCAAAAAAGAGGGGATATATATATACGTATAACTGATTCACTTTGCTGTACAGTAGACACTAATACAACATTGTAAAGCAACTGTACTCCAATAAAAATTTTTTAAAAAAAGCATCACTTATCTGATTTCTGTGTGATTATATACATATCGGAATTCTGTTGAGATTCAAAAAAGAAGTTTCTAAAGAAGCTTAAAACCCCTTTTCCTAGACAAAGGACCTTCTTGACGGCAGGGGCTGTGGCTTTTGGATTTGTATACCCAGATAATCATGATGATGGATGAATGAATGAATAAACAATAGCTTACTAAAAATTTAAAAGACATATTCACTTTGACACAACCCAAGTATGTCTAAAAAAGGACTTGAATGGCAATCACATCATTGTTAATAGTAGTTGTTTTTGTGGTCGGTACTACCGTAAGTGAATTTTCTGAATTTAGATTGATTTCACTATGATTTTTAAAACTCTGTCCTCTATTTTAGACATTTTCTTTAATGCACTTGCTTGACTTTATTGGTAGTAAAATAAATATTACAAGCTTAAGTGAAACCTGGGTTGCCACGTCTGCAAAGTCTTCCTGGTTCGGTTTGGGGTGTGTAGGAGTGCATTGAGGAAGGAGCCCAGGGCTTGACCCCTGGAGGAACAAAGGACAGAGCTTTGCTAGGCTCCCTGGGGCGTGTGTCAAAGGCTCTGCCCGACTGACCCCAGGTGGGTGGTAGAGGCCCTGGAGGTGAACCTGCCCCAGGGTGAACTTCTATGGGATGCTCGTCAAAGCAGAAAATCCCAGGTGGCTCCTGAGAAGAAGAGATCTCTCTAGGCTCCTCTAAGCCACAGTGGCTCCGGAATGGCTCTCATATGGGTCAGGGGTGCCTTGGGACCTTTCTCCACTTGTCAATCACTATTTGAAATAAGCGATTGAATGAAATGAAAAAAGCCCATAAATACGGCACTGAAGCATCGAGGCAGGTAATCGGGCAAAGTTGGTCATTAGGCCACTGACTAGAACATTATCAAACATCCTTTCCAGGGACTGACTCAAATTATAATTAGATCCAGGCCTGGGCATCCTTTATACAGTAGCCTGGTTTGTTTGTGTGTGTGTTTGTTTTTTAACCTACTAACTACCTCTTCAGTCTTCTGAACGCTGCCAGCATTAAGAGATGATGCATAGGGCTTCCCTGGTGGCGCAGTGGTTGAAGAGTCCGCCTGCCGATGCAGGGGACGCGGGTTCGTGCCCCGGTCCGGGAGGATCCCACATGCCGCGGAGCGGCTGGGCCCGTGAGCCATGGCCGCTGAGCCTGCGTGTCCGGAGCCTGTGCTCCACAACGGGAGAAGCCACAGCAGTGAGAGGCCCGCTTACTGCAAAAAAAAAAAAAAAAAAAGAGATGATGGATAAAACCTGACTCCGTTCTCCAAAAGATTTCTGTGATGAATTTTCAGGAAGATTTCTGCAGGCATTTCTGGGGTTCTTGCTATCTGTGATGTTAATTTCAGCCTTCTCCCTTTGGAAATGTCAAGTTGTCTGTAACACATTAGGTCTTCACTGTCCAGAAAAAAAATTCAGTGTGAGTCACGCACGTAAATTTGAATGTTTTTCATAGCCACATTTAAAAAGTAAAAAGAAACAGGTGAAATTAATTTTAATAATATATTTTACTCAGCCTAATACACTCACAATATCTCAACATATAATCAGTATTAAAATAACTGAGATTGTTTACATCTTTCTGGTACTAAGTCTTTGGAATACTGTGTGTTTTATACTTCTACCCCATCTTAATTAGGACGAGCCACATTCCAAGTGCTCAGTAGCTAAATGTGGCTCGTGGCTATTTTATTGGGCTGTGTAGGACCAGGTAAATACAAATAGATTTCCTGAGACATCGCTATTGTGTCCGGCAAGAACATGGTATTTGGTGCTTGTTGATGGGCTCCAAACACAACTGTGTCTTAATGACTCACACGGGGTCTTAAAAGGTCTTTCCTGACATTTGCTCAATCAAGGTTCTTTCTCAAGTACCAAGGATCTTAGTTCTCAGGAATTTTATGTACCTAGTAGCTCCTGCTTTCAAACTATACTTCAATAAATTTAAAAAAAAGATTCTCTAATAAATATTCCTAAATGGATCAATAGAAACTTTGCCTTACTACCATCTGAAAAGTTAGCACCAGTATATGAAACAGTTTACCAGATGATGAAAAATTATGAGGTTGGATATTTACCAAACAATTGTATAAACCTTTTTTACCCTACTGAAAAAAGCAGGCTACAGCATCCCACAAACTTAATAAATACACAGATTTGTAAATGGTTGCTAAAAGCTCATAAACAGGGGTGTGTGTAAGGCTTTGCCTGCTGGTGCAGGCTGTAATTTGTAAGTTCTTAAGTGCATACCTAGTACTGGGTCATCCAGTAATTACAGCTTGTGTTAGCAGAGCCTGTTATACAATGTCATAGCTCATCATGGTGAGAAAGTCTTCCATTTCCTCAAGTTTGTGGGTTGCACTGCTCTTCTGGAAACAAATAATACATTTGTTCATTTATACTTATATAATGAGGGGTCCTTTTGAGGACATTTAAAAGAAGAGGCAAGGTTCTTCGACTCTCCTTCATTAATCCTATTTAGATAATCACTTGTACGTTTAGAGGGGAACCTA
This sequence comes from Aethalodelphis obliquidens, assembly GCF_003676395.1. Classification (NCBI taxonomy): domain Eukaryota; kingdom Metazoa; phylum Chordata; class Mammalia; order Artiodactyla; family Delphinidae; genus Aethalodelphis; species Aethalodelphis obliquidens. Next base: position 5,395,157 of record NW_020837979.1, on the reverse strand, counting down.
AGAACAAAATAAAGAAATAAAAGAAGGCATATGACAGACTCACTCACCAAAATTCAAAATGTTCTATCTCCTTCCTTAATTTTCAGTTTGTCTTTGGAAATATGTATTTTTGGACAGGCAAATAAATATAGCACCATTTTGTTGATAACTGTTATATTCGTCTTTCTAAGAATTTTTCTGTTTCATTTAGTTATCTATGTTGACATATAATTGTTCATAATATTCTCTTATAATTCCTTTTATTTCTGTAAGGTCAGCAATAATGTCCCCTCTCATTCCTGATTTAGTAATTTGAGCTCTTTTGTCAGTCTAACTGAAGGTCTGTCAATTTTCTTTGTCTTTTCAAAAAGCCAATTTTTGGTTGCATTGATTTTCTCTATTATTTTTTCTATTCTCTGTCTCATTTATTTCTGCTCTAAGGTCCATTACATACTACTTTCTGCTTGCTTTGGGTTTAGTTTGCTCATTTTTTCTAGTTTAGGTTATTGCTTTGAGATTTAGGTTTAGGTTATTGCTTTGAGATCATTCTTCTTTTTTAATAAAGGCACTTACAGCTATAAATTTCCCTCTAGGCACTGCTCTACCTGCATCCTGTAAGTTTGAGTATGTTTTATTTTTCATTTTCATTCATTTCAAAGTATTTTCTACTTTTTCCTTGTTTTTTTATTCTTTGACCCATAGGTTATTTAGAAGTGAGTTGCCTAATTTCCACATATTTGTGAATTTCCCAAATTTACTTCTTTTTTTTTAAAATTCAAACAACACTTTTTTTAAAAATTAATTAATTAATTAATTTTGGCTGTGTTGGGTCTTTGTTGCTGCGCGTGGGCTTTCTCGGGTTGTGGCGAGTGGGGGTTACTCTTTGTTGCGGTGCGCGGGCTTCTTATTGCGGTGGCTTCTCTTGCTGTGGAGCATGGGCTCTAGGCGCACAGGCTTCAGTAGTTGCAGCACGTGGGCTCAGCAGTTGTGGCTCGCATGCTCTAGAGCGCAGGCTCAGTAGTTGTGGCACATGGGCTTAGTTGCTCCTCGGCATGTGGGATCTTCCCGGACCAGGGCTTGAACCCACGTACCCTGTGTTGGCAGGCGGATTCTTAACCACTGCGCCACCAGGGAAGCCCCCAAATTTACTTCTGTTACGATTTCTAATTTAATTCCACTGTGTGTGGGGAACATACTTTATATGATTTCAATTAAGTTTAAACGTAAACTTATTGAGAAGTTTAAAACAAAAGTGTTCTTTCATTTCAGTCTAAAGGACCCTCTTCAAATTTCTTGTAAAGCAGGTTTGCTGAAAAATGCATTCTCCTAATTTTTTGTTTGTTTATCTGGGAATGTCTTAATTGCTCCTACTTTTTTTTTTTTTTTTTTTTTTTTTTGCGATACGCGGGCCTCTCACTGTTGTGGCCTCTCCCGCTGCGGAGCACAGGCTCCAGACGCGCCGGCCCAGCCGCTCCACGGCATGTGGGATCTTCCCAGAAAGGGGCACGAACCCGTGTCCCCTGCATCGGCAGGCGGACTCTCAACCACTGCGCCACCAGGGAAGCCCTACTCCTACATTTTTTTGAAGTATAGTTTTTCTGAATATGGAGTCCTTGGTCTGTTGATGACTGGTCTGAGATTCTCTTAAGTGCCTTGAACCATTAAGTCTCCTAGCTTTGCTAAAGGGCTCTGTGTGCACATCAGGGCATGTTTTCAATGTTCCAGAAGGCCGTTTACAATTCTGCCTTAATTTTCCCTTCTGGGTTGTACAGAGCCTCAAGGTCTCATACGTGAGAGATCAGGGCCTTCTCGGTCTTTCCTGAGCATGCACACGGTTCTGCACAGGCCTATGCCTTTAGATTCCCAAGACTATTTTGGAGGTTTTCAAAGTCCCTATGGACATTTCATTATTCAGCTTTTCAAGTTTTTCGGTCAGCGTCTCATTTGCCCCAGCTATTAGTACTACTTCAGGCAGCTGACAAATTTAAAAATGGCTGGTTATTTTCAATAAATGCCCCTGGGGAAAGGCTATTCTCACTGAACAAGCTCTGAATTAGGTCAAATAAAGATAAACTCTTGTGAGTGTTTCCAGGGAACTTCCAGACAGGTCAAATAATGCAGTTCTCTGGGAATGGGGCATTATTGGGGGCTCTGAGCCCATTATGATAGACTGGGTTGGTTGCCAGACTACTGGTTTTCATGGTTAACACAATTGCAAGGCTGTTGGTTTTAAAGGCTGCTGTGGAGCTGGAAAGAGGTGGGTGGAGGAAGGGCAGTTAAAACACCGCAAAGCTTGCTGTTCTCACCGAGATTCAGCCGTTTTTCTTGAATTAATGCTTCTTGGATTGTCGCAAGCCTTCGCTTAAATTCCAGAGGTCTGAAAAGTTGATTTTGACCATTTTCTGGCGGTGTTTTTATTGCTTTTGTGGAGATGTAGGTTTGCAGAGGTCCTTAATCTGCTAATCCAGAAGTTTTCTTTCTCTGTGTATTGTATTTGATATACTTATCTTCATGTTAACTTGCCAAGGTGAAAGACTCTATATCAAGAAGCAATGAAAAAAATTACAGGAAACTAATACAGATAGATAGGAACTAGCAGGTGACACTAAGGGAAAAGTATTTAGTGCGTCACTAAGATTACTGGTAATGACTTTTAATAGAGAAGAGTAAGACTGCCCAGTGACCAGAGTACTTATTCATTTAAAATATGTATTGGAAGGTACTGTGATCCAGGGCAGTATTACCAGAAGTGTGGTCTGTGGTCTGGTGCCAGTCAGTGAGCAGTTTGTTGATGGTCTGCCACAGGACAAGGGACTTCTTCCAGAGGGTAAATCAATCTACTGTTCCCTTTATCAAAAAAAAGTCTTGGGGGCTTCCCTGGTGGCGCAGTGGTTGAGAGTCCACCTGCCGATGCAGGGGACACGGGTTCGTGCCCCGGTCCGGGAAGATCCCACATGCCACGGAGCGGCTGGGCCCGTGAGCCATGGCCGCTGAGCCTGTGTGTCCGGAGCCTGTGCTCCACAACGGGGGAGGCCACAACAGTGAGAGGCCCGCGTACTGCAGCCAATGCAGGGCACGTGAGTTTGAGCCCTGTTCTGGGAAGATCCCACATGTTGCGGAGCAACTAAGCCCGTACACCACAGCTACTGAGCCTGTGTTCTAGAGCCCACGAGCCACAACTACTGAATCTTCAAACCACAACTACTGAAGCCCAAGAACCCTAGAGCCCATGCTCAGCAACAAGAGAAGCCTCCGCAATGAGAAGCCCATGCACCACAACGAAGAGTAGCCCTCACTCGTCACGACTAGAGAAAGCGTAAGTGCAGCAATGAAGGCCAATGCAGTCCAGAAAAAAAAAAAAGTCTTGATATAGAAAGAAAAAATTCAGCTGAACTGAGCAGTGTTCTTAGTGATGGGAACCATACTTTGTATGAGGCACTGTATGGGGAGATGCAAAGATAGGTCAAACATAAGCCTACTTACAATTGAGGAGCAGAGGTAAGCGCACATTTTTCTATGTCTTGTTACTAGGTAAATTGTGATAGGTTCCAGAGAAGCTCCAAACAAGAAGAGAGCTTCCTAATGGAAAAATATGGCAATGCTTCAAGGAAGCAGTGAATATGAACTAAAATTTGAATGATGGTGAAAAAAATTTTGAGGGAGAAAAATAATTTTTCCAGCTTTATTGAGGCATAAGTGACAAGTCAAAACTGATATACATAAGGTGTATAGCATGATGATTCAATATACATTGTGAAACAATTACCATGGTCAAGTCAGAACATCAGTCATCTCACATAAGTACCATTTTATTATTATTTTATTATTTTTTAATATAAATTTATTTATTTTTATTTTTGGCTGCATTTGGGTCTTCATCGGTACACGTGGGCTTTTCTCTAGTTGTGGCGAGCGAGAGCTACTCTTTGTTGTGGTGCATGGGCTTCTCATTGTAGTGGCTTCCCTTGCTGCGGAGCACAGGCTGAAGGTGCACGGGCTTCAGTAGTTGTGGCACATGGGCTCAGTAGCTGCGGCGCACAGGCTTAGCTGCTCCACGGCACGTGGGATCTTCCCAGACCAGGGCTCGAACCCATGTCCCCAGCGTTGACAGGTGGATTCCTAACCACTGTGCCACCAGGGAAGCCCCAAGTACCATTTTAAAAGCAATTTTCAAGAATACAATACAGTATTATTAACTATTTTCACCATGTTGTACATTAGATCCCCAGAACTTATTTACTTTATAACTGAGAGTTTGTACTCTTGGACCAACATCTCCCCATTCCCCCACCCCTCAGCCCCTAGCAACCACCATACTCCTCTCTGCTTGCATGAGATCAACTTTTTTACATTTCAAATATAAGTGATACCATATAGTTTGTCTTTCAGTACCTGGTTTATTTTACTTATCATAATGTCCTCCAGCTTCATCTATGTTGTCACAAGTGGCAAGATTTTCTTCTTTTTTAATGGATGAACTACATGTATTCCTTATCCATTCACCTATTGACAGACACTTAGGTTGTATCCATATCTTAGTTATTGTGAGTAGTGTTGAATGTGATGAAGCTATCTCTTCAAGGTATGGATTTCATTTCCTTTGGGTATATAACCAGAAAGGGGATTGCTAGATTGTATGATAGTTCTATTTTCAATTTTTTGAGGAACCTCCATAATATTTTCCATAGTGGCTGTACCAGTTTACATTCCCACCAACAGGGTTCTCTTTTCTCCACATCCTTCCCATCACTTATCTCTTGCCTTTTTTTTTTTTTCCTTCTGCCTTGCCCTGTGGCATGCAGGATCTTAGTTTCCCCACCAGGGACTGAACGCGTGCCCCCTGCGGTGGAAGTGCGGAGTCCTAACCACTGGACCACCATGGAATTCCCTTGCCTTTTTAAAAAAAAAAATTATTTTATTTCTTTATTTTTGGCTGTGTTGGGTCTTTGTTGCTGCATGAAGGCTTTCTCTAGTTGTGGTGAGCAAGGGCTACTCTTTGTTGCAGTGCGCGGGCTTCTCATTGCTGTGGCTTCTCTTGTTGCGGAGCACAGGCTCTAGGCACATGGGCTTCAGTAGTTGTGGCTCGTGGGCTCTACAGCACAGGCTCAGTAGTTGTGGTGCACGGGCTTAGTTGCTCCACAGCATGTGGGATCTTTCTGGACCAGGGCTCGAACCCACGTCCCCTGCATTGGCAGGCAGATTCTTAACCACTGCGCCACCAGGGAAGCCCCTCCCTTCTCTTTTTGATAATAGTAATTCTAACAGGTGTGAGGTAATATTTCACTGTGGTTTTGACTTGCATTTCCCTGATGATTAATCTTTTCACGCACCTATTGACCATTTGTATGTCTTCTTGGAAAAATATCTGTTTGGGTCCTCTGCCATTGTTTAATTGGGTTATGAATGATGATTAAGATTTTGATGGGCTTGATAGGGTAAAACGATAAGACATTTGAGGTAGGACACAGTATAAGCAAAGGTTTGGAGTCCAGTAAGTAGTCAGTTTTGAATGGAAAATAGGGTATAGAAGTTAGAATGAGGTAAGGTCAGAAAGTATTTGAAGCCATATTAGAAAGGACTTGGATTCCATACCATGGAGTTTATCCTTCACTTGGTGGACAATAGGGACCTACTGATATTTTTTGGACCGGGAAGTGACATGATTCTGCCTTGATTTAAAAGATTAGCTTCATATCTTTGGAGGAACGGGCGTCTTAAAAGGAAGAGACTAGTCTGGAGCCTGTGCTCTGCAACAAGAGAGGCCATGATAGTGAGAGGCCCACGCACTGCGATGAAGAGTGGCCCCCGCTTGCCACAACTGGAGAAAGCCCTCGCACAGAAACGAAGACCCAACACAGCCAAAATAAATAAATAAATAATTAAAAAAAAAAAAAAAAGGAAGAGACTGGAGTGAGGGAGACTAGCTAGGATGCTATTTAAATAATGAGACCACTATGATGGACTGAACAAGGGTGTTGGCACTGGGATCTGAGAGGAATGACAGTGTATAACGAGTTATGATTGAGGCAGCATTTATAGGTCTTAAAAACTGCTCAAATATGAACACCAAGGGAAAGAAAGGGTGCTTGGAAGGACGACGGTGTCAAACCAAGGTAAAGAAAGCAGCAGGAAGAACTGGTTTGGTGGGACAAGGATGAATTGTCTTGGATTGAGTTGAAGGTGCTTGGCAAGCCATTCAAGTAGAAATGTGTACTGGCAATGTAGGTCAGCAGCTAGAGAGAGAGGTGAGGTCTAGTGATCCTAATCTGAGAGGTGACAGCACAGAGATGATTAGGGAGCCATGAGGTTTGAGATGCCCAGCGAAGGAAACTATTTCAAGAGAGAAGGTAGAGAACCTCGGGGGAAGAAGGAGTAGTGGTTGGGAAGGGCAAGAGAATGAGAAACATTGAAAGGAAGAAGACCCCAAGGATACTACTGACTGAAATACTGGGGGCTTGTAAGTATATACCACTTTAAATCATTTGAGGAGAAGCAAGACTGGTAATGCTAAGGAGTAGTAGGATTGAGGGAAGCATTTTCTTTCTTGGGGTGGGGTAGATGGGAATGTTTGTAGACTGAGGAGAAGGAACCAGGGATAAGTATAGATTGAGGATGGAAATTAGAAGGAGTGGTTGATGGATCAAGTCTGCAAAAAGTCACAAAAAGGATGGGATTGAAGTAGAGGAGGAACCTTTGAAGAAAGGAGGTATATGTCTTTCCTCAACACAGGGGAGAAGGATGAAATGGGAAGTGCGGATACAGAAACATTTTGATGCACACAGGCAGGAAGCTGAAGGCATTCTCAGTGGGCAGCTCACACTTCTCAAGAGAATAGAAAGTGAGGTCACCAGACACCAGGATGGGGCAGGTGTTGGGTTTTGAGAATAAGGGAAAGGATTGAAGTAGCTGCTGGGGAATGAGGTACAGAGTCCACCAGACATGGGTAAATAGATTTCTGAAGACCACTGGGAGCCCAATGGCATCTAAATCCAAGAATGTGTGGTAGAACCAGTTGGCATGATCATCCATGTGGGGGTCCCTGGAGGGCGAAGTAAAGAGAGCAGAGAGTGGGGTCTTCTAGAGATATAATCTAGCCCAGTTTCTATGTATTTTGCATTATCACTGCAGGTGAAGAGCAGGTTCATGCCTTACTCAGCACTGTAGTCCTAATACCCAGTGCAATTACCATGCTCATACTTCATAAATATTTATTGAACAAATAAGTGCAACAAGATAAAAATTCTTATTAAATGGCTACCATACAGCGGAAGGAGAGAAGCAGTGTTATTACTAAGGCTGAGTCAGCGCCCTGTCAGCAGCCGTCCTAGCTCCACTTGCCAGAGAGAAGACGACAGAACCTCGGCTTCCTTTCCTCTACAGAAACTTCCCACGCCTTCTTATGGCATCACAGAGATCCAGAAAATTCCCTCACCCTCCTTTCTTTTGTCCTCAGGCTTACCTTGCAGTATTGCTCTCTAATTTGGCTTCTCCAGATCTAATAGTTCTAATATCAAGACCACGATCATGGTTTACTACAAATATTTTATGTTCTTTTAACATTGATAAATTAGCATGATGGCTTACAAACCAGTCTTGTGTGAATGCAATGCATGGGAAACATATTAATTCATGGATGAGTTAATAAAACAAGTTCTAAAGCTGCAATGCTGGGCATCAACATCGGCATCAGAGGCAATTTATTGTAATTAAACTTCTTCCAGAAAAAACTTTTTATGCTGCTGAGACTGAAGTCAGGAAATATAGAATTTAGGAGGAGATTGGCTAAGAAGGCAGAGTAGAAAGACCCTGAGCTCACCTCCTCTCACGAGCACAACAAAATCACAACCATCTGCAAAATAACCATCGATGAAATCGACCAGAACCTACCAGAAAAGATCTTCTGCAACTAAAGACATAAAGAAGGAACCACAACCAGACGGGTAAGAGGAGCAGACTTGTGATATAATCAAGTCCCATACCCCCAGGTTGGTGGCCCATAAATGGAGAATAGTTATATTGCAGGGGTTCCCCCACAAGAGTGGGAGTCCTGAGCCCCAGGTCTGGCTCCCCAGCCCAGGGGTCCTGCAATGGGGAAGACGAGCCCCCAGAGCATTCAGCTTTGAAGGCCAGTGGGGCTTAATTTCAGGAGTCCAAAAGCACTGGGGGAAGACTTCACTCCTAAAGGGCGCACACAAAATCCTATACACACTGGGACCCAGGGGGAAAGCAGTAATTTGATAGAAGCCTGGGCCAGACCTACCTGCTGGTCTTGGAGAGTCTCCTGGAGAGGCAAGGAGTGGCTGTGACTCATTCTGGGGACATAGACACTGGTGGAAGCCATATTTGGGAGCTGGTGGCTACCATCTTGGGATCTTCACTCTAGCTCATTAGCCCAAGACCTGGCTCCCCCAACAGCCTACAGTCGCCAGTGCTGGGATACCTCAGGCCAAACAACTAACTGGGTGGGGACACAGCCGCACCCATCAGCAGACACACTGCCCTAAATCTTCCTTAGCCCACAGCCACCTCTAGACATGGCCCTGCCAACTAGAAGGCCAAGGCCCAGCTCCACCCACCAGTGAGCTGGCACCTGCCCTGCCCTCCAGGAAGCCCGCACAAGCCTCCAGACTAGCCCCACCCACCAGGGGGCAGACACCAGATACAAGAAAACCACAATCCCAGCCTGCGGACCCAGCCAGCCTGCAGCAGGCCAGACCCTACCCTAGGACCAGCTGGGCCCCAGCCCAGTTCACTAGGAGGCCAACACAACCTTCAGGACACTCCAGACCCCATGCCCACCTGGGTCAGGAACCGGCCCCCTCACCAAAACTGATACGACACCAGCTCTGAGGTCCCTGAGTCCTGCAGTGAGACTCAGGACTTGGCTCTGCCCGCCAATAGTCCGGCAGTAACCTCAGGTGCCGACTCACCCACCAGTGGGAGGGCAACAGGCCTGGAGTCTTCTGGTCCCTGACTCCGCCCTCCAGGGAGCCAGCACTAGCCCTGGGCCCCACCTGGGGCTCTGCAGTCATCTGCTTCGTGACCAAGCCCTGCTAAACAGCAGCCAGCAGTGTCTGCACAAGGCAGGGCCTGACAAGCAACTGGGCTAGGGGCAAACCAAGACTACACGACCACCCACATAGCCAGCCCACCACAACAGAAGGACCCACGCATCCCTCTGAGGGGAGATCCCTAGAGCAAACAGCTTGGGTGATGAGAGGGGAGTGCGATGTTGGGACGCCTAGGATGTCTCCTATAGGAGGCCACTTCTCCAAGGATGAGAAGCATTACTAACTCTACTACATACAGAAAAGTACAAATAGCAACTTAGACAAAATGAGGTGGCTGAGGAACATGTTCCAGATAAAGGAACAAGATAAAACCCCAGAAGAAGAACTAAGTGAAGTGGAGATAGGCAATCTATGCAAGAAAGAGTTCAGAGTAATGATTGTAAAGATGATCGAACAACTCGAGAGAAGAATGGATGCCCAGTGTGAGAAGTTAGAAGTTTTTTTTTGGGGGGGGGGACGTGGGCCTCTCACTGCTGTGGCTTCTCCCATTGCGGAGCACAGGCTCTGGACGCGTAGGCTCAGAGGCCATGGCTCATGGGCCCAGCTGCTCCGCGGCATGTGGGATCTTCCCGGACCGGGGCATGAACCTGTGTCTCCTGCATCGGCAGGTGGACTCTCAACCACTGCGCCACCAGGGAAGCCCAGAAGTTAGAAGTTTTAAACAAAAGCTTAGAAAATATAAAGAACAACCAAACAGAGGTGTAGAATACAATAACTGAAATGAAAAATACACTAGACGGAATCAACAGTAGACTAAATGATACAGAAGAACAGATCAGTGAGCTCAAGACAGAGTAGTGGAAATCACTGCTGATGAACAGAAAAAAGAAAAAAGAATGAAAAGAAAGGAGGACAGTTTAAGAAACCTCTGGGACAACGTCAAGCACACCAATATTCACATTTTAGGGGTCCCAGAAGGAGAAGAGGGAGAGAAAGGGGCTGAGAACACATTTTAAGACATAATAGCTGAAAACTTTCCTAACCTGGGAAAGGAAACAGTCACCCAAGTCCAGAAAGCACAGAGAATCCCATACAGGATTAACTCAAAGAGGAACACACCAAGACACATTGTAATTAAAATGACAAAAATTAAAGATAGAGAATATTAAAAGTAGCAGGGGAAAAACAACAAATAACATATAAGGGAACTCCCATAAGTCTGTCAGCTGATTTTTCAGCAGAAACTCTGCAGGCCAGAAGGGAGTGGCACACTATTTTTAAAGTGATGAAAGGGAAAAACCTACAATCAAGAATACTCTACCCAGCAAGGCTCTCCTTCAGATTTGATGGAGTGATGAAAAGCTTTAAAGTAAAGCAAAACTAAAAGAGTTCAGCACCATGAAACTAGCTTTACAACAACTGTTAAAGGAACTTCTCTACGTAAAAGAGAAAAGGCCAGAAATAGAAATAAGAAAATTATGAAATGAAAAAGCAAACATACCATAAAGGGAGGAAATCATCCACACACAAAACTAATAGGGAGGTTAAAAGACAAAAGTAAAATCACCTATATCCACAATAAGCAGTTAAGGGAAACACAAAACAATTAAGTGTAAAATGTGATATCAAAAACAGCAATCGTGGGGCTTCCCCGGTAGCTCAGTGGCTGAGAGTCCGCCTGCCGATGCAGGAGACGCGGGTTCATGCCCCGGTCCGGGGAGATCCCCCATGCCGCGGAGCGGCTGGGCCCGTGAGCCATGGCCTCTGAGCCTACGCGTCCAGAGCCTGTGCTCTGCAACGGGAGAGGCCACAACAGTGAGAGGCCCGCGTACCGCAAAAAAAAAAAAAAACAAACCCAAAAAACAAACAAACGAAACACACACACACACACAAAAACAGTAATTGTGAAGGGAGGAGAGTAAAAATGAAGGGTTTTTAAAGTGCATTTGAACTTAAGAAATCAGCAACTTAAAATAATCATGTATATATTATATATAGACTGCTATACAAAAACCTCATGGTAACTGCAAACCAAAAATCTATAATCAATATACACATAAAAAAGAAAAAGCAATCCAAACATAACACTAAAGATAGTCATCAAATCACAAGAGAACAAAAGAAGAAAGAAAAAAAGACCTACAAAAACAAATCCAAAACGATTAACAAAATGGCAATAACAACATACATATCAATAATTACCGTAAATGTAAGTAGACTAAATGCTACAACCAAAAGACATAGAGTGGCCGAATGGATACAAAAATAAGACCCGTATACATGCTGCCTAGAAGAGATTCACTTCAGATCTAGAGACACACACAGACAGAAAGTGAGGGGATGGAAAAAGATATTCCATGCAAATGGAAGTCAAAAGAAAGCCAGAATAACAATACTTATTTCAGACAAAATAGACTTTAAAATAAAGACTGTAACAAGAAGGACACTGCATAACGATCAAGAGATCAATCCAAGAAGATATAACAATTGTAAATATATATGCACCCAACATAGGAGCACCTAAATACATAAGGCAACGACAGTAACACAGTAATAGTGGGGGACTTTAACACCCCATTTACATCAGTTGACAGATCATACAGAAATAAGAAAACATTGGCCTTAAATGGCACATTAGACCAGACGAACTCAATTGATATATATAGAGCATTCCAACCAAAAGCAGCAGAATACATATTCTTTTCAAGTGCACATGTAACATTCTCCAGGATAGATCACATGCTAGGTCACGAGACAAGCCTCGGTAAATTTTAGAGAGTTGAAATTATATCACACATCTTCTTTGACCACAACACTGAGACTAGAAATCAACTACCCAAAACCAAAAGCCAACCAAACAAAAAACCTGCGAAAAACACAAACGTGGAGGCTAAACAATATGCTACTGTACAACAAATGGATCACTGAAGAAATAAAAGAGGAAATCAAATAATACCTAGAGGCAAATGAAAACAAAAACACAATGATCCAAAACCTATGGGATGCAGCAAAAGCAGTTCTAGGAGGGAAGTTTATAGCAATACAAGCTTACCTCAGGAACACAAGAAAAGTCTCAAATAAACAACCTAACCTTACACTTAGAGTGAACAGAGAAAGAACAAGCAAAACCCAAAGTTAGTAGAATGAGATAAATCATAAAGATCAGAGCAGAAGTAAATGAGATAGAGACTAAACAAATAGAAAAGATCAATGAAACTAAAAGCTGGTTCTTTGAACAGATAAACAAGATTGATAAACCTTTAGCTGGACTCATCAAGAAAAAAAGGGAGAGGGCCTAAATCAATAAAATCAGAAATGAAAAAGAAGTTACAGCCAACACCGCAGAAATACAAAGGATCATAAGAGACTACTATGAACAACCATATACCAATAAAATGGACAACCTAGAAGAAATGGAAAAGCTCTTAGAAATGTACAATCTCCCAGGATTGAACCAGGAAGAAATAGAAAATATGAACAGACCAATTACCAGTATGAAATTGAATCAGTAATTTAAAAACTCCTAACAAACATAAGTCCAGGACCAGACGGCTTCACAGGTGAATTCTACTAAATGTTTAGAGAAGAGTTAATGCTTATCCTTCTCAAAGTATTCCAAAAAACTGCAGAGAAAGGAACGTCCAAACTCATTGTATGAGGCCCGCACCACCCTGATACCAAAACCAGACAAAGCTATTACAAAAAAAAGAAAATTATAGGCCTATATCACTGATGAACATAGATGCAAAAATCCTCAACAAAATACTAACAAATTGAATACAATTCAACACTGTATTTAAAGGATCATACACCCTGATCAAGTGCAATTTATCCCAGGGATGCAAGGATCTTTCAATATCTGTAAATCAATCAGTGTGGTATACCACATTAACAAATTGAATAAAAACTATATGATCATCTCAATAGATGCAGAAAAAGCTTTTGATAAATTCAATATCCATTTATGATAAAAACTCTCCAGAAAGTGGGCATAGAGGGAAAATACATAATAAAGGCCATATATGGCCCATAGCTAATACAATATTCAACAGTGAAAAGCTGAAAGCATTACCTCTAAGATCAGGAACAAGACAAGGATGCCCACTCTCACCACTCTTATTCAACATAGTTTTGGAAGTCCTAGCCACAGCAATCAGACAAGAAAAATAAATAAAAAGAACCCAAATTGGAAAGGAAGAAGTACAACTGTCACTGTTTGCAGATGACATGATACTATACATAGAAGATCCTAAAGATGCCACCAGAAAACTACTAGAGCTCCTCAATGAATTTTGTAAAATTTTGCAGGAGACAAAATTAATACACAGAAATCTCTCGCATTTCTATACACTAACAATGAACTATCAGGAAGAGAAATTAATGAAACAATTCCATTTACCAACACATCAAAAAGAATAAAATACCTAGGAATAAACCTACCTATGGAGGCAAAATACCTGTACTCAGAAAGCTGTAAGACACTGATGAAAGAAACGGAAGATGACACAAACAGATGGAAAGATATACCATGTTCTTGGATTGGAAGAATCAATATTGTTAAAATGACCATACTATCCAAGGCAATCTACAGATTCAGTGCAATTCCTATCAGAATACCAATGGCATTTTTCACAGAACTAGAACAAATAATTTAAAAATTTGTATGCAAACACAAAATTTGTATGCAAACACAAAAGACCCCAAATAGCCAAAACAGTATTGAAAAAGAAGAACAGAGCTGGAGGAATCATGCTCCCTGACTTTGGACTATACTACAAAGCTACAGGCATCAAAACAGTATGGTACCAGCACAAAAACAGACATATAGATCAATGGAGCAGGATAGAGAGCCCAGAAATAAACCCACACACTTATGGTCAATTAATCTATGACAAAGGAGGCAAGAATGCACAATGGAGAAAAGACAGTCTCTTCAGTAATTGGTGCTGGGAAAGCTGGACAGCTATATGCAAAAGAATGAACTTAGAACATTGTCTAACACCATATACATAAATAAACTCAAAATGGATTAAAGACTTATATGTAAGACTGGATACTATAAAACTCCTAGAAGAAAACATAGAACACTCTCTGATGTAAATCACAGCAATATGTTTTTGGATCTGTCTCCTAAAGCAAAGGAAATAAAAGCAAAAATAAACAAATGGGACCTAACTAAACTTGAAAGCTTTTGCACAGCAAAGGAAACCATCTGCAAAATGAAAAAGAAAACCTACTGATGGGAGAAAATATTTGCAAATGATATGACCAATAAGGGATTACTATCCAACATATAAAAACAGCACATACAACACAATATCAAAAAAACAAACAACCCAAATAAAAAATGGGCAGAAGAACTGAATAGACATTTTTCCAAGGAGGAAATGCAGATGGCCCACAGGCACATGAAAAGATGCTCAACACCATCAATCATCATGGAAATGCAAATCAAAACCATAATGAGATAACAGCTCACACCTGTCAGAATGGCTATCATCATAAAGTACAAATACAATAGAATACTACTCAGCCAAAAAATTAATGAAATTTTGCCATTTGCAACATGGATGGACTTGCAGGGCATTATGCTAAGTGAAATTAGACAGAGAAAGACAAATAGTGTATGATATCACTTATATATGGAATCTAAAAAATACAACAAACTAATGAATATAACAAAAAAGAAGCAAACTCACAGATACGTAGAACAAACTAGTGGTTATCAATGGGTAGAGGGAAGGGGAGAGGAGCAATATAGGGGTAGGGGATTAAGAGGTACAAATTATTAGGCATAAAACAAGCTATATGGATATATTGTTCAACGTGTGGAATACAGCCAATATTTTAGAACTGAAATAGAGTAAAATCTTTAAAAATTGCGAATCACTAGATTGTACACTGTTAACTTACACAATATTGTACAGCAACAAATGTTTATTTTTCAATAAAAAAATAAGTTACCGGTGATAGTAAGTTGCCAACGTACCACACAGGGGGAAAAATATAGAATTTAGAGCTCTCTTCGATTAGAAGTGTGTAATATCAAGCACGCAGAACCCTAGAGCCTGACAACAGGTGTGATGGGTGACCCTACACCTGCCCTGTGGCGCCGAACCGCTGCCAGGAGTTGGCCGGTGTCACCTGACCCTCCGCGGGTTTAGGGAGAGGGGGCGCGGAGGCATTGAGCGCGTCACGCTCCGCCCTGAGCTCTGGGGTTGGTCAAGGTCTGCGCCTGCGCCGAAATCCAGTTATCAAAGTTGACTCCAGAAGAGAGAACCTAACAGACCAGTAACAATGGAAGAAATTGAGAAAGTTATCATGGTGTTTCAGGTTAAAAAAAAATCCTTCCTGAAGAAGATCTTAAGCAACACGATGGATTCAGAAGCTCGTGAAAAGAGGTCACAAATCCTAACATCTTCAAAGCAAGATATATCACCTCATATTGCAAATGTTAGCGAAATGAAGCATTACTTGTGTGGCAGCCGTGCAGCTCTCAACCATATAGCAATCACATTTCCCATTCAGCTCTTTCGGCAACGGCTGTATGGAATCAAAATCTGGGATTCAGTACTTCAGTTGAGGAGGGATGGATTTCGAAACTTGTATGGTGGAATCCTTCCCCCATTAATGCAGAAAACGACTACACTGGCTGGTCTGTATAAGGATCTAGCTTGCCTTCTCCATAAGCATATCAGTACCCCGGAGTTTGCAACCCTAGCATGGCTGCAGTACTTGCAGGGACAACAGAAGCAATTTTCAGTCCATTGGAAAGCGTTCAAACATTGCTTTGAGCCCACAGCATCATGACAAATTTACAAACACTAATCAGGCTTTCAAGGCACTGAAATGCCATGGAATTAGTATTATCGAGGCTTGGTACCCGTTCTTTTCTGTAATGGATTCAGCAATATCCTTTTTCTTGGACTTCGATGTCCCATCAAGGAGCACCTGCCTACAGCAACGACTCACAGTGCTCCTTTGCTCAATGATTTTATCTGCAGAGGCCTGTTGGGTGCCATGTTGGGAATCTTGTTTTTTCCAGTTAATGTTGCAAAAACTCGCATGCGATCTCAGGTTGGTGGGGAATTTCAGTCTCTCCCTAAGGTTTTACAAAAAATATGGCTACAATGGGACAGGAAACTGACAAACCTTTTCAGAGGTGCCCGTCTGAATTACCATCGGTCCCCCATCTCTTGGGGCATAATTAATGCGACTTCTGAGTTCTTGTTAAAGATTATATGAAAAAAATCAGTTAAGTGCCCTTTATCAACTGAATAGATCTAAGAAGAATGCAGTTTGGCCTTGTTTCTAATCGGCCAAATACAAATTGGTGTCATAAATCCAGGGCACAATGAATTATGGGCAAAGTTGTTTTCTTTAAGCAGCAACAAATCCAGAATAAAAGATTTCAGTAGGAAAATGTAAGGTGTTTTGGTTTTTGTTTTGTTTTGTTTTTTGGGGGGGGGTCTGGTTCTGTTTTTTTAAATCATTATCTGAGAACTTTAGGCTAATTGCCTGGTTAATAGCTGTCTATCCGACGGCTTTTGACAAGGAAACTAACAGCCAAGGTATGATTCTATTTTTGCAACTCTTCCATATTGAAACGTAAGTGGCCATGACCAGGCAGAGAAACGGCTCTTAGCGTTCCATGAATTCTCAGGCTTACTTCTATTACTCCATTTCTTGCTTCTCTGCTTTTAGGAGGAGTTGCAAAGGGTAGTTTTTGTTAACTTATACATGGTAGGACAAAGGAGCAGAACAGAGAAGAAAAACAGCTTATTACGTGTAGGTTTTTCATGATAAATTGCTTGTATTCGTTTTGAAACTAAGCACCTGTTGGGATGGTCATCATCCAAATTATTTCTCTTGAGACGTGGTAGACTAAAGCAACGAATGACATCTCCCATTTTGCTTTCTAGGATGAAAGTTTTCTCTGTAGTTCTCAGTGTGACCTTAAACCTTTCCAAAATATTTTTATATTAATTTCACTTATTTCATTGCCAAAAGATGTGCAGACTTAACTTTTGTTAGTGGTGTTTCATCCCATTAAGAAGTTTCATATTACAGGCATCACCCCCCTTTTCTTCATGCCACTTCGCTTTTACAAAAGACCTACATTAGTACCTGTTTTCAGTAACGGAAAGAAACACAAGGATGATTTGTGCTTTTACAAAAAAAGGTAATTGCTTCTTCACTCTATGCCATTTGGGCTTACGAAAGGTTCCACAGGAATGCGGGGAAACTTGTAATTGCATTAGAGGTACAATTCTGTTTAGCTCAGCTTCTTTGAATTGTTGTTGCCAATTTAGTGAAGAGCTTTGGAGTTTTGGTTTTCTTTCCTTTGAGTAGTAGTTTGCCACAGTCAAATCTCCTGTTCTCTTGAAACTCCCATTAAAAACAACAACAGAAATGCTTCCATAAAATTTTATTTTGGACCTCAGATTTTTTTTTCTGGTTTTTAAGTGTTCCAGGGAAGGGGAAAAAAAAAGAAACCTCAGGATAGCTTTCACCCCACAGTGTCAAGCTGTCTTTTTTACTTTACTCTTAGAAATAGAGACTTCTATTAGGATCTTTGCATTTTGGGAACCCAATTTTACCATTTTATCATTTAAACAGTAAGACAGTTTGAGAGGATAAGACCTAAATAAAGATATTTCACGGGTTAGTTTTAAATTCTAGAAGTTGTTGATAGGTGGATAGCATACTTATCCCTTACCTAACAGACAAAACCTTACTTGTCAAAGGAATCAGATTTTAACATACTTTTTGCCAGATAAATAAGGCAAAGTGACTCATACACCAATTGAATAACTAATAAAACATGCGAAGGGCTTCCCTGGTGGCGCAGTGGTTGGGAGTCCGCCTGGCGATGCAGGGGACGCGGGTTCGTGCCCCGGTCCGGGAGGATCCCACATGCCGCGGAGCGGCTGGGCCCGTGAGCCATGGCC
>NW_020837979.1:5219170-5377116 GCF_003676395.1 Aethalodelphis obliquidens | reverse complement strand
AGGAATGTCCCTGCTGAAGGAAAGAGAGAAATTTCACCCCCTCCCCCTTTTTGTCCTATTCAGACAGTGGCTTGCACTTTGCCCACTTACATCGGGGAGGGCGCTCTTCTTTACTCAGTCTATGAATTCAAATGCTAATCTCTTCTGGAAACACTGTCACAAACACTCAGAAACAATGCTTACCTAGCTGTCTAGTCACCTTTTAACCCAATCAAGTGGACGCATTAAATTAACCATGACATGCAGGTTTCCTCTTTGTCATTTAACTGATGAGGAGACAAAGGGACTGTCTCAGCGAATTAAGATTTGATTGGGGGGGGGGGTATATCCCTGACTAGGCCACTGAGCCAAGTGTAGTGGACATCTGTCGGGTACGCCTGCCCAGGGCCCACTTCCTGTTCTTCTGCCAGGAGCACCACGATTTTTTTGTGGAACTAGCCTTTTATTCTAGACACAGTCTTGATTGGAATGTCACTGGAGATGCTTCCCCTCTCTCACTCAAGGGTTGGTAAGGAATTCAACTTAGTCCAAAAGGGGGCTCTCTCCCAGAACCTGAATTGGAAGAGCACAAAGCTGGAAAGGGTTGGAGAACATTTGTTCAGAGGCCAGGACTCTGAAGAGACCTTCCCTTGGCACCTGCACCAGACTTGCAGCTGCTCTGCGTCCATCCTTCAGAAGCCAGCAACTTTGACTTCCTTCCAAGCCTGTGGCCACCCCTGAAGCTTACCAACTCTTTCCTTTGTTTAAGTTAAGCAGACGTGGTTTCCATTGATGCTACTGTATTCTATCTTTCAGGAGATTCCCTTAAAGACAAAATCAGAAAGGGCGGCAAGGAAACACTGAAGTTTATCCCCACACAAGTGGAGCACACCGTTCTCTTTAAAAGCACAGTCGGACTTCCCTGGTGGTTAAGAATCTGCCTGCCCATAGAGGGAACTTTCCTCAACATAATAAAGGCCATATATGACAAACCCACAGCCAACATCGTCCTCAATGGTGAAAAACTGAAAGCATTTCCACTAAGATCAGGAATAAGACAAGGTTGCCCACTCTCACCACTCTTATTCAAAGTAGTTTTGGAAGTTTTAGCTACAGCAATCAGAGAAGAAAAGGAAATAAAATGAATCCAAATTGGAAAAGAAGAAGTAAAGCTGTCACTGTTTGCAGATGACATGATACTATACATAGAGAATCCTAAAGATGCTACCAGAAAACTACTAGAGCTAATCAATGAATTTGGTAAAGTAGCAGGATACAAAATTAATGTACAGAAATCTCTGACATTTCTATACACTAATGATGAAAAATCTGAAAGTGAAATCAAGAAAACACTCCCATTTACCACTGCAACAAAAAGAATAAAATATCTAGGAATAAACCTACATAAGGAGACAAAAGACCTGTATGCAGAAAATTATAAGACACTGATAAAAGAAATTAAAGATGATACAAATAGATGGAGAGATATACCATGTTCTTGGATTGGAAGAATCAACATTGAGAAAATGACTCTACTACCCAAAGCAATCTACAGGTTCAATGCAATCCCTATCAAACTACCACTGGCATTTTTCACAGAACTAGAACAAAAAATTTCACAATTTGTATGTAAACACAAAAGACCCCGAATAGCCAAAGCAATCTTGAGAACGAAAAATGGAGCTGGAGGAATTAGGCTTCCTGACCTCAGACTATACTACAAAGCTACAGTAATCAAGACAGTATGGTACTGGCACAAAAACAGAAATATAGATAAATGGAAGAGGATAGAAAGCCCAGAGATAAACCCACGCACATATGGTCACCTTATCTTTGATAAAGGAGGCAGGAATGTACAGTGGAGAAAGGACAGCCTCTTCAATAACTGGTTCTGGGAAAACTGGACAGGTACATGTAAAAGTATGAGATTAGATCACTCCCTAGCACCATACACAAAAATAAGCTCAAAATGAATTAAAGACCTAAATATAAGGCCAGAAACTATCAAACTCTTAGAGGAAAACATAGGCAGAACACTCTATGACATAAATCACAGAAAGATCCTTTTTGACCCACCTCCCAGAGAAATGAAAATAAAAACAAAAAGAAACAGATGGGAGCTAATGAAACTTCAAAGCTTTTGCATAGCAAAGGAAACCATAAACAAGACCAAAAGACAACCCTCAGAATGGGAGAAAATATTTGCAAGTGAAGCAACTGACAAAGGATTCAGCTCCAAAATTTACAAGCAGCTCATGCAGCTCAATAACAAAAAAACAAACAACCCAATCCAAAAATGGGCAGAAGACCTAAATAGACATTTCTCCAAAGAAGATATACAGATTGCCAACAAACACATGAAAGAATGCTCAACATCATTAATCATTGGAGAAATGCAAATCAAAACTACAATGAGGTATCACCTCACACCAGTCAGAATGGCCATCATCAAAAAATCTAGAAACAATAAATGCTGGAGAGAGTGTGGAGAAAAGGGAACACTCTTGCACTGCTGGTGGGAATGTGAATTGGTACAGCCACTATGGAGAACAGTATGGAGGTTCCTTAAAAAACTACAGATAGAACTACCATACAACCCAGCAATTCCACTACTGGGCATATACCCTGAGAAAACCATAATTCAAAAAGAGTCATGTACCAAAATGTTCACTTCAGCTCTATTTACAATAGCCCGGAGATGGAAACAACCTAAGTGTCCACCATCGGATGAATGGATAAAGAAGATGTGGCACATATATACAATGGAATATTACTCAGCCATAAAAAGAAACGAAATTGAGCTATTTGTAATGAGGTGGATGGACCTAGAGTCTGTCATACAGAGTGAAGTAAGTCAGAAAGAGAAAGACAAATACCGTATGCTAACACATATATATGGAATTTAAGAAAAAAAAATGTCGTGAAGAACCTAGGGGTAAGACAGGAATAAAGACAGAGACCTACTAGAGAATGGACTTGAGGATATGGGGAGGGGGAAGGGTAAGCTGTGACAAAGTGAGAGAGTGGCGTGGACATATATACACTACCAAACGTAAAATAGATAGCTAGTGGGAAGCAGCTGCATAGCACAGGGAGATCAGCTCGGTGCTTTGTGACCACCTAGAGGGGTGGGATAGGGAGGGTGGGAGGGACGGAGACACAAGAGGGAAGAGATATGGCAACATATGTATATGTATAACTGATTCACTTTGTTATAAAGCAGAAACTAAAACACCATTGTAAAGCAATTATACTCCAATAAAGATGTAAAAAAAACAAAAAAAAAGAATCTGCCTGCCAATGCAGGGGACAAAGGTTCGAGCCCTAGTCCGGGAAGATCCCAAATGTCACGGAGCAACTAAACCCGTGCGCCACAACTACTGAGCCTGCGCTCTAGAGCCCATGAGCCACAACTACTGAGCCCGCGTGCCACAACTACTGAAGCCGGCGTACCTAGACCCTGTGCTCCGCAACAAGAGAAGCCACTGCAATGAGAAGCCCGTGCACCTCAACAAAGAGTAGCCGACGCTCGCTGCAACTAGAGAAAGCCCGCGCACAGCAGCAAAGACCCAACACAGACAAAAATAAAGAAATACATTCAAAAAGTAAAACTAAAACACTTGGCTTCCTTAAAAAAATAAATAAATAAAATAAAAGCACTGTCGTTTGGTGTCTCAGTGGAACTTCTCAAGATTTTCCTCTTCTTCCTTATGGGTAAACAGAGTCTGCTCAGGGTTGTGTAATTAGGGAGTGATGGAGTTGGCACCTATATTCGGTTGTCTGACTCAGTAATGTTGTGTTGGGATCTCTCAAATCACTCCTAGGGGCGTTCATCCTGGTCTCAGGTTGTGATTTGGGTGCCACCACTTATACCCTGTGGGATCCGGGAGGGCCTCCTCTGTGCCTCTATTTTCCAAGTCTGTAACATGGAGATTGTTAGGCTGTATATACGTATATATGTTTGCCTAATTATCCACAATGGGAGAAAACTAATCAGACAAGCTCAGAGGCATGTCAATGGAGAAACATTTTAGAGGCTATACATTTTATCAGTTATACCAAATTGTTACACAAACATTGTACATGTGCTTTTAGCAGTGGACTTAAAGCAAGCATTGTTATACAGCAGTTATTCTCGGCGACAAGTTCACTAGAGAATTCTCTTTGTATCCTGAACGTTGGGGGCAACAGCACAGTTAGAAGTAAAACAATAATTTTCAATATTGATAGCAAGAAACAGTTCAATTAAGTTAGTAGAATAGGTCTTACAGGTCTGGTCTGGGTTTTTGGGTCAGTTGCTTGCCACTGTTGTCATCTTTTTCTCATCCTGGATGTCATTTGGGGATATATTAAGTAAATATATATACTTAGTATATATTAAGTCCTTTCTTAATATAAAAGGCAACAGCCAGCCCACAGCTGCAGCTACTACCTTATTGTCTAGCTTCTTTTTTCACTATAATGGCAGCCAACAGCTCCACAACACACTTAGGAGTGTTTATGAGTTCTCTGTACTCTCCTGGTGGCCTCCATGCATCAAGAACAGCCGCCATTGGGGCCCATATATTAATGGATGGCCACCCATGATTCCCCCCGCAACTTCCCATTCCCATCCCTTATTTCCCGATGTCTTGGTGCTCATGGGAGTTTCCTTGGTCTCCTAGCTGGCTTGCCAATTGTTGGGCTGCCCCCTACAGGCCTGCAAGCCCTGTAATTGCCCAGCCTCAAGACTGAAGAAAGAGGGCTTCCCTGGTGGTGCAGTGGTTAAGAATCTACCTGCCAATGTAGGGGACAAGGATTCAAGCCCTGGTCCGGGAAGATCCCACATGCCGCGGAGCAACTAAGCTTGTGTGCCACAACTAATGAGCCTGTGCTGTAGAGCCCGCGAGTCACAACTGCTGAAGCCCGTGCGCCTAGAGCCCATGCTCTGCAACAAGAGAAGCCACCGCAATGAGAAATCCTCGCACCGCAATGAAGAGTAGCTCCCGCTCGCCGCAACTAGAGAAAGCCTGCACGCAGCAACGAAGACCCAACGCAGCCAAAAACAAACAAGTAAAATAAATAAATAAAATAAATTAATTTATTAAAAAAAAAGACTGAAGAAAGAGCCTGGAGAGCGACATAGACAGCAACAGAGAGAGACATCAATGGTTCATTAGATAGGGGATCTTACAAGTCTGAAGCAAGGTCCTGGAGACACCCCACCATGTACTGTAGACCACAGGCAGGAAACGCAGCAGTCTGCAGTGCTGGGGGGGATGGGGGAGGGGACTGGAGGCCACCAGTTATAGGGGGAATTGACATCAGGTTGGCTCATCAGTTACCAGGGGAACCAGCGGCTGGGGCAGGGGGCAAGCTTGTAGGCAGTTACTGATTAAGTCCTGTAATGAAGAGGATTGGATAGTCATGTGAGTCGGGTGTAGGCGAAGCAGGGACTGGTAGAGCAGGGGATGGGCGGAGAGCAAGGGAACAGCCATCTTGGGTTGCCTGACCGTACAAAGATGTTGGATTGCCTGACCCTAAGGCTCCTTCCCCACTCTCAAATTCTCTCTCTTTCTGTGTGAAATTGTGGGTAGAAAATAGAATGTAAGAATAACAAACATTTCCTCTGTGTTCACTGTGTGCCAGGTCCTATTCTACACACTTTATTTGTATTAACTCATTTAATCCTCACAACAACCAGCCTCTATGATAGAGGCCCCGTTGGGGCACGGGCTTTATTTTATTCACTGTTGTATCCACTCTGGGCTTGGCATAAAGTATATGATCAATAAGTGTTAGAGCAGATGGATAAACAAGTGAAATAAAAAATCCATGAATGGATAGAAAGGGGAGGGAGACCAATTTCCTCCAAATCGAATTCTATGGTCTTCTGGCCTTCTTGAAGTTCATTTGGGCTCTCATTACTTCTCAGGTAAGCTCTAGTGTTTTAAGGAAATTCTTGAATTAATTCCTCTTTTTTTTCAGCTGCTGTGAAGATATGACTTCTGAATCTTTCTTCTTTCACTTTTTCTTCTTTCAAGTAGCACCAACAACTGAGCCCAATGGTGCAAGTACTTAGATGACAATCGGACATCATTTTTAAAATATTAATTAATTAATGTATTTATGGCTGAGTTGGGTCGTTGTTGCTGCGTGCAGGCTTTCTCTAGTTGTGGTGAGCGGGGGTTACTCTTCGTTGCGGTGCGCGGGCTTCTCACTGCGGTGGCTTCTCTTGTTGCGGAGCACGGACTCTAGGCACATGGGCTTCAGCAGTTGTGGCTCACGGGCTCCAGAGCGCAGGCTCAGTAGTTGTGGCGCACGGGCTTAGTTACTCCACGGCATGCGGGATCTTCCCGGACTAGGGCTCGAACCCGTGTCCCCTACCTTGGCAGGCGGATTCTTAACCACTGTGCCACCAGGGAAGCCTGGACATCATTTTCTTGACCCGTACTTAGATAAGAAAGGCTCTAAGGGTTCCAAGATGGTATGTTACTGCCCACATCACTCAGGTTTAATGGGGAGTTTTCTATGACCAGTTCACTGAGGAAAAGCACAAACAAGCTTGGGCTTAGTTGATGGTATGCTGGCATCGCTGAAGGGGACAGCTGCAGCACCGTGGCTTCAACCAGGAGGGTGTCCGAAGGACAACAGGCGAGGAAACTCCTGGGCAGATCCACCTGGATGGAGCGATGGCCAAAGAGGTGGTCTACATTGGTTCATGGACAATAGTTAATGGTTTCCAGGAAAGAAGGTTTCATTCGCTCCTCTGGGAATGAACCTCACCTGAACTGCTAACTGAGATGAAAAGAAACACGAGATGGATAGAGGAAGAAGGAAGTTATGGATATCAACTGTGGCTTTGTGACCCGTGATATAACAGGAGCTACAGAAGTTATTATCTTTTCCTCCCTGCTTGCTGCTCATTTGTTCATCTGCATTAACCCCAAATTTCCCTCTCCCTTTCCTCTATTGTGTTATATGAGGAGTACTGGTGGCGATTAATGTTATAATTTGGTCTTTGGGTTACAGAACATCCAGGCAGGAATTAATATCACCCAGAGTGGGATACAGTGGCTGATGGGACTTTAAATCTCCTCTTTTCAGGGAGAGACTGTGAGTATCTTTATTTGTACAAAGTGGGCTTGCATCTTGTAAGGGCGACGCATGAGGTTTGTTGGTGGTGAATAGATGTTTAAATGTGTATTGAAGTGTGTAGATGTCGAGTAGTGGAAGGGGTGAACTAGGCCAATTATCAACCAATTGTTTCTTAAATCCACAATGTCTCTTTTCTACTTGGTTCTGTCATGTCGAGGCTGGGGATCTGCAAACTCTCTTGGAGTGTGGGATCTGGGGGTCCCGGGCTCTCTTGCTAGATGACTTCCTGTTATCTTCTGCCAGCAGGAGGCACTGATGGGAGATCCTAGGAGAGGAGAAGGAGAGAAACTCTGCTCCTTCAACAGGTGAGATTCCGTAAGTATTCAAGAGTGTTTACGCTCAGGTTAATGGAAGAATAAGAAACCATATTGTCAGCTTTTCCAGATATTTGGATCTTATATTTGAAGTTGCTAACTGACTGAAGTAGTGCAAGACCAAATTACATTGTATTAAAAAATACAAACATCAGTTTGTAATCACTATCGCTAATGTCACTAATGTCACTAACAAATTTACCCTGGAAATTCTGACTGCTCTCTCTTGAAAAGCCTGTGGAACACTATCGTCCGCGTAGGTCACTGGGCATTCCTGATTTATTAAAATGTGTAAAGAGAGCATGCATTTTTCTCAGTGGTAACATTAGGAACCCCTTTGATCTCTGTTGACTGTTTAGCTGAAGGGATTTGGATATCTTTGTTGTCATCAGAAAAGACAAAGAGTTGTCACTGTTAATAGCTCTTTGCTCTTTAGCTAAAATGATGGAGTCTTTATAGGAATCATGTATGAATACTTGGTGAGTAATTCTGTGTCTTAAAGATATGTGAAAATAAATTAAAAAGTAATTTTTTGGTTGCACAATATTGAGAATGTACTAAATGCCACTGAATTGCACACTTTCAAATGGTTAATTCTGTGATATGTGGATTTTACTTCAATTTTATTTCTCTTAAAGTATCTGTTTTTTGCAGTGAAACACTTCTTTGGCTAAAGTTTTCACCTAGATTCAAGGATGTTTAAAAGATTTCGCATTGCCTGCTTCAGTTTAAACTTATGCTGAGACTCATTTCATAGTTCTTAGGTTTTGGGTAGCTTTGTTTTCAGTGAAGCTCATGAGTTTTAATCATTTCATAGATGAAACATGATGTGGAGGACTTGTTTGCACTGGCCATTTAAACCAACTATTTCAAGAGGATGCAAATACTTGAGAAAAACACAAAGATGTCTCAGGATGCTTTCTTATGCATGCTCAGAAAATTACCAATTTTAAATTTGCATGAAATCATTAAAAAGGAATTTTGGAAAAAAAAACTAAACTGTGCAAGAATTTGTTAAGATAGTTATAATGAAATATTATGACATGAATGCAAATAGTTCTGAAGCTTTTGCTCTTTATTAATTGTATTTTTCAGTTCCTGTCTCTGCGAATAGAAGATTGTTCTTTTTACGAAGTAAAGCCATTTAGAGGCCCCACAGGAACATAATGTCCAACGAAATTAGCATTGTTCTTCTTCATATGTTGTTGAAAATTTTTCTAATGTCAAATTATGAGGACTATCATTGTAAGTTTGTTTGGAAAATTTAAGTTTTATATATTGGCAGAATATACCCTTTGTTTCTTATATTTTTATCTTTAATTTAGATATCAAGTTTCAAAATATATAGCACTTTAAAATAATTAATTAATGAATGTTTGGCTGCATTGGGTCTTCGTTGCTGCACGCGGGCTTTCTCTAGTTGTGGCGAGCAGGGGGCTACTCTTCTTTGCTGCGCACGGGCTTCTCATTGCGGTGGCTCCTCTTGTTGCGGAGCACGGGCTCTAGAGCGCAGGCTCAGTAGTTGTGGCACGCGGGCTTTAGTAGTTGTGGCGCATGGGCTTAGTTGCTCTGCGGCATGTGGGATCTTCCCGGACCGGGGCACGAACCCGCGTCCCCTGCATTGGCAGGCGGATTCTTAACCCTATAGCACTTTCTTGGCTTTGATCGAAAACCATATTTCCTTAATAGTGATGGCAATTTTTATCAAGAAAAGCTCTTTTTATTGTCTGTGGGAGGGAGGGTCTATATCAGACTTTCTCTCATTTCTCCCCATTTTTACTGCTTAGGTCTCTGACATAAAGAATAAAAATCAATTAACATTATTATTATTATTATTATTATTATTTTTTCGGTACGCGGGCCTCTCACTGCTGTGGCCTCTTCCGTTGCGGAGCACAGGCTCCGGACGCGCAGGCTCAGCGGCCATGGCTCACGGGCCCAGCCGCTCCGCGGCATGTGGGATCTTCCCGGACCGGGGCACGAACCCGCGTCCCCTGCTTCGGCAGGCGGACTCTCAACCACTGCGCCACCAGGGAAGCCCCAGCATTATTATTTTTAAAAAACTTCCAAGGTCACCTCCTTTAATTGAATGAGCAAGGTCCAAGTCATTCATGTAACTGAGTTTTGTTTTTAACTGTATCCGATTCGTCACATTTTACTAATTTTTCACGGGAGCTAATTTGTCATGAATATGTACTGTATTCGTTTCCTATTACTGCTGTAACAAATTACCACAGATTTACTGGCTTGAAACATCACGTATTATTGTCTTAAAGTTCTGGAGGTTAGAAGACTGACATGGTTCTCAAAAATCAGGGTGTCAGAGGTATGCTCCTCTGTGGAGGCTCTGAGGAGAACAGCAGAGTGGAAACCCTCCTAATTCATGGCACATTGAACAGAGTACTCAGGAGATTATTACCTCAGTAATGGAGTAATTAACTTTCGACTAAAGGCTGTTCCATGTTATCAACTTAAAAAAAAATTGAAAGAATCACACTGTTTCTAAATAACTTCATCCCAGAACAAAGCTTAATAATATTTATAGGAATACAAAAATATCTAGCACCCAAGAAGATATAATATTCACTTAAAAATCCCAGTATTCTGGTGGTATTCAATCAAAAATTGCAAAGCATGCAACGGAGCTGGAAAACATGACCCAGAGTGAGGAGAAAAATAAATCAATAGAAACAGACCCAGAGATGACCAGATGATAGAACTAATAGACAAAGCAAACAGCTAATATAACTGTTTAATATGTCCAAGAAGGAGAAGACTGAATCTGTTCCGTAGAGACAAGGAAGATATAAAAAAGACACAAATGGAAATTGTATAGATAAACAATACACTGGATGGAATTAATAGCAGATCAGACACTGCAGGAAAAAAAAAAAAAAGGCGTAAGTACAAAGGTGACCACCAGAACAAAAACATGAACCTTCCTAAATACCAAACATATTTAAATAAACAAGAGAAAAGAATGCACATCTTGTAGAAAAAGAAGCACAGCAAATACAATACACATCATTATAAAATATTACAACAGAATTGAGACCAAACATATCAGTTATGTCAATAAATGCGAGTGGGCTTAACTCACTAAAAGAATAAGACTTTGGGTAACAAAACTAGACCCCAAATAATAATTCAGTTTCCCTGGTGCAAACAAGAAACACACTGAAACATATTTTTAGTTTTTCTAAAAAGATAGACAAAGGTATATCAGACTAGTGGAAAAATGAAAGGAAGAGAAACATAGAAGAGATCAAGACCGAGCTTTTTTCTTATACTTACTTATTTTGTGTTAACTGAATTTTTAACTTTTCAAGTTGACCAATGGACATATAAAGTTGCTCTGTATTTGTACATGGCTACACTCCCTTTGTGATGTCCTGATAGACTGTAATAATTAGAGCTATTACTTAAAAAACAGTTATGATACGCCAGGCACAGTGCTAAGAGGGTTTTACTTACGCATCTCGTTTAATCTTCAAAACAATCTTATGGCATTTACGTGTTATTATTCTCAGCTTACTATTGAGAAAATGAAGGGTTAGAGAACTTAGGTTATCCGAGGTCATACACTTGAAAGTGGCGTAGCCTGTCCTCAAGCTCGTCTGTTTGAGTCCATTGCCCTGGCCTCAGTCAGTACCCACTGCCTTATCTTTTATTAAGTCCTGATGAGGTGTTTGAAAAATACTGACAGGTTCCTAGAAGGCATGATAAATTTTATGTCACATATAAAAATACCATTTGCTTTAGAAAAGACTTTAAAAGGTCTTTCCTCTTTACCTTTTCTATTTTTAATAAAGAAAACCTATCAGAAGAAAGGGGCTGATTTACATGAACCAACCACTGCAACAGAAGTTACTGTATAAAGTAGAAGGTTACCCCAGGACCCTAAATGAATGACAACACTTTATATATGTATATTTCTCTCTCTATATTTCCCACTTAGTGTTTCTCTGGTCACATAATGAGCAGTTAAGTGATATGTTTCCTAAAATAATTTAATGTTATTATAAACTTGCTCTCCTTTGAACTGAACAAGTTCCATGAGTTGTGGATCCCAACATGAATTGTATTTGTATTCTAGACCTGAGGGGCATGAATACACGGATGTACTAGGACACTGAGGACAACAGCAGTGAAAGCTTTCACAGGGCTGCATTCATATTAACTTAATTTAAATAGATAATATCTCCATTCGCATAGGAATAGTAGCAACTTTATTTTTAACTGGATTTAAATTCCCTAAAAATTTTAGCAACATGCATGAGAATTTCTGGCCTCAGAAACTGTGTGAGATAATAAATATTGTGTTAAGCTGCTAAGTTTTGGGAAAATTTGTTACACAGTAACAGATAACTAAAACACTGAGATACAATCTACGTCAGCTGAGCAGACTGTACAGAAATTGCTGGTCACCACGGCACGACATCCTAAAACTTACCGAGTCGTTCTAATTAAATCAGTAGATAATAAATTGTTGGAGACAGAATGTCTCATGGCTTATAGAACAGTACCTTGAAATATAGCTTCGACAGTGATATTAAGCATTTACCCGTCACTGTCTCATAGGGAGAGAACCACTAAATCTGGTTATGGAACCAAGCAGAACCCTCCCCTACTCCCCAAGTACAAAGGCCCCTCCGTGTCGCCTGCTTCTTGTTTATAGAAAAGCTGAGTCTCAAAAGAGCAGGCTGAAGCCACTAATGATTAGGAAAACTGGGTCACAGACTCAGTGTCTGATACATGTTCCCGAGTTGTTTTATAGATACTGTAACTGCCACCAGAGGGAGAAGCCAACTGCATGATGACCAGACTGCAGCCGTGACACAAGCTGCTCCACCTTGAGCAGTACTGAGTCTATTGAGCACAATTCCAGGAACCGGCCTTCAGACAATGGGATTAACACTATTGCTCATAATAATCTATATCTCGGTGGGCATCAAAATAATTGTCGCTTGTTTTACACATATACGTAAGTGGGCAACTAAAACTGTCAGAAAAGAGATGCTTCAAACTCATTTGATATCTTCCACGCTAAGACCTCGACACTTTCTCAGCATGAAGAAGTTACAGAAGCCAGACCTTCATCCCTAATTCCACGGCAATGGAATAACATCTGATGGGGGAGGGGATTTGTAAGCAGCTCTTTGCCGGAAACTGCCCTCAGCAGGAAAACCCTTTTCTTGTCAATTTAGCGAAGCTATATTGTAACTAACTTTTCACCAGGCACCAGCATGCTCTACTCATCTCCGGCCCTAGCAAATCTTTTGATCACACAATACTTCACCTACTCTGTCGGTTCTTTCCGTCGATCAAAGAAGTAGAAATGAAGAATAAGTAATTCACAGATGACCAGATCTCTTCCCTAGCTTCCCCTTCAGTAATCTCATGAACAAATTGTGTGAACACGACAGCATCTGAAGAAAGAGCACAAGAAGTCAACAAGCCTACGAGTCTGACCCCCTATCTCGATGATTAACTGAGATGACTTCCCCTTTGCCCTTTAAAATTTTCACGGCTGAGCAGACTCCTGGGAGATGATTTTGGGGGGGACTCTGAGTCCACCACCTCGTCAGATCGCCAGCATTCTGATTAAAAGCAGCTTTCGTTTCTACCAAATTCTGCCTCTCTCAGGTATGAATTTTTGAGCAGCAAACAGCCGGATCTGAGTTGGGTAACAGTTACAAGGGAAAGTTGGCTGCATTCTTTGCTGGAGAATAAAGACGATCTTGTTTGCCTGTCTCTGAATTTGGGTGAATAACTCCTTCCAATCCATTCTACTCTTTTGCTCTGTGTGTATGCTCATGAAACAACTCTGAATAATAATTCAGCTTCCCTGGTGGCTGGGAAGGAGGGTGGGGCACCCTGATTGCGCAGTGGAAACATTTGGGCCTGGGGAGGCTGATGTCCTAGTGACACCGAGCAGGGCCCTATGGGCTCCTGGGCACGAAAGCCTTTCCGTGTCCCCCACTTCTGGATTACAGGAAATAGGCTTCATTCAGCCTCCAGGACCTTCCCTGAGTTCCAAGGGCAGGTTCAAACAGTTGCTAATCAGGGAAAGGAGGGGATGCAGAGACCAGGGAGGAGCAGTCAGGAAACAATAGTGCAGCCTTGGGGCAGGGTCCTGGTTCCCCTCAGGGGATGCACATAACGAAAAAGGGGGGTTGGGAGAAATTGGGAGACTGGGTTGACATATATGCACTATTGATACTATATATAAAATAGATAACTAATGAGAACCTACTGCATAGCACAGGGAATTCTACTCAGTGCTCTGTGGTGACCTACGTGGGAAGGAAATCCAAAAAAGAGGGGATACAGGTATACGTATGGCTGATTCACTTTGTTGTACAGTAGAAACTAACACAACATTGTGGAACAACTATACTCCAATAAAAATTAATTATAAAAAAAAAGAAAGGGGGCTTCCCTGGTGGCGCAGTGGTTGAGAGTCCGCCTGCCGATGCAGGGGACGCGGGTTCGTGCCCCGGTCCGGGAGGATCCCACATGCCGTGGAGCGGCTGGGCCCATGAGCCATGGCCACTGAGCCTGCGCGTCCGGAGCCTGTGCTCGCAACGGGAGAGGCCACAACAGTGAGAGGCCCGCGTAACGCAAAAAAAAAAAAAAAAAAAAAAAAAAAAAAAAAAAAAAGAAAGGGATACACACAACAATATCTTTGAGCCGTTTTGCAGATACTGAAACCCCCTCCAGGTGGGAGAAGTTAACTGTCTGCCGCCCACAAGCACGGAGACCCCAGACCGGTTGGAACCAGAAGGTTGATGATGCCGACTCCCGATGACCTCACCACCAGCCAATCAGAAGAGTGTCCACGAGCTGACCACGCCCTGCTCCTTGAACGCTATAAGACTCCTCACGACCCCCTCCAGGGCAGGACACACAGTCTTGAGGGCACGAGCCTGCTGTGGCCCCCTTTGCCTGGCAAAGCAATACAGCTATTGTTTTCTAGTTCACCCCAAACTCTGTCTCTGAGATTTAATTCAGTGTTGGGGTGCAGAAGCCAGATTCAGCTTCACGAGCTCACTCAGCCAAAGGCATGAGGACAAGCGCCAAGTCCAGCAAGGTCAGGTTTATCGGCCCCTGGAAAGGGAGCCTGCATTCCAGCAGAGCCTGGGCATTTCACCAAAGAAAGAAAGAGATAAGGTTATTAATGTGATATGGGGGAAGGGAGTTTAGGTAAAATTTTAATGAAGCCATGTTTGGATAGCCTCAAGGCAAACAGGGGTCAGCTTTGGGTCTAAACTGCAAAGTGAACTCAGGGTCCTGTTTCTTGGAAATGACAAGTTAAGATATCAATACAGAGTCTTTTCTAGAACGTCCTATGTCTGGAGCCTGCTTCTGCTTTGGAAATCGAGGCTGCTTCTCTATGTTAAAGACATAGATCTTCATGGGAATTCCCTGGCGGTCCAGTGGTTAGAACTCCGTGCTTCTGCTGCAGGGGGCATGGGTTTGATCCCTGGTCAGGGAACTAAGATCTCACAAGACTAGCGGCCAAAAAAAAAAAAAAAAAAGACATAGATCTTTCAGGCAAAGTGGAATATTTCCTTCTTACTGTAAGCAGATAGGGTGCGGGGAGTGGGGGCGGGCCTGGAGGAAAAGAACCAGATGTAGCCTTTTTACACAAGAGAAGCCATTTTGTGTTCTAAGCCTGGACACAATGCTTGCTCTTGAACAGGTCTCAGTGATAAAGATCTTAAGGGAATAAAAGAACAAACGACTTTTATCAGGCAAGAGAAATAACAATAGCAAAGATAATAACTCAGTTGTAAAGACTCCAAGTTCTGTTTCAATGGTAAAGATTAGCCTGAAGCTCTTTCTTGAGCTGTTTGGCAGAATTTAAACGCTGGAGCCCCCAAGCCATCAGATCAACTGGAATGTAAGAGATGATGATAATGACCTTTTCTGACCCTCTCGACTTCAGTCAACTAAAGCCTGGACTCTGTCGACCTTTGCCCCAGTTCTGTGCTTGAGTTCTCCTCTGCTCAAGCCCCTTCATGAATATGCATGTATCTTAGCTTGAAACTTCCCCAATTTTGCTGTTAGGGGAGACACTGCTTGGGAGAGGTCCCCGGTGTTCTCCTTACTTGTCGCAAGTAATAAATGCTTCCTTCTCCCCATCTTTGGCTCGGTTGTAGCTTTTGGCTCGACACCTACCAAGAGGTGAACCCAGTTTTGGGGTAACCTTACGGATTAGATTTCAAATGTCGAAGTTTCTGACAGCTGCTGGTTCTAGAACACGATTTCTCACTAAGAAATCAGTAAATAAATATTAACCTTTCTGTGTATTAAAAAAAATACAACGTGAGCACATTTTACATTTCATAGTTGCCACATTAAAGAAAAAGAAGTTAAACGAAAGAGAGAAATATTCATAGCTACTTTATCTGTAATAGCCCCCAAATAACAATCCCAGTGTCCATCAACAGGTAAATGGATAAAAAACTATGGTAGATTCATATAATGAAATACTACTCAGCAGTGAAAAAGATGAACTCCTGTTACATGCAACAGCGTGAGTGAATCTCACAATAATTATGCTGCGTGAAGCAGTAAAAAATTATGCATACTACGGGATTCCACTTACATAAAACTCTAGAAAATGCAAACTATTTTATAGAGACAAAATGAACATCAGTCATTATCTTAGGATGCGGGGTGGGAAGGAGGGACAACAAAGGGGCGTGAGAAAACCTCTTTGCAGGTGATGGACATGTTCATTATATTGATACAATGATGGTTTCACTGTATATACATTGTCAAAACTTGTCAAATTGGACAAGTACTTTAAATACCTGTAGTTGATTGTATGTCAATTATATTTCAATAAAGTGATAGAAATGAGAAAAAAAATCAGAAGTTACTCATAAAGGGGTTTGTTATGATGTTTTTTACAGCTGTAGCATGACGTTGGGAGAAATACTGTTTCCAGTTAACCTTGCAGCTGGCTTTGTCTGTGTCTAGTGTGCCAGCCAGATTCAGGGCAGAGTTTTCCTTTTGCAATATAGTGTCTGGAGAGAGAATTATTTGAGTCTTTATTTAAAAAAAATCATCATCTACTTTGCAGAAGTACACCGTGAGTACAATTTTTATTTTTATTTTTGTTGTACTCACGTACACCATGAGTACAATAAAAACAACTGCTACGTTAAAAAACAAATAAACAAACATCCCTGTTTTATTATTTCCAGACACTTCCAGACACCTTTTTTTTTAGGTCCACTACACAATCCTTTCAAAACTGTCTATAAAACGTGGCATTCATATAAGACAGATCCAGAGCATGGTTTTATTAAAATATTATATGGTGATTTGGGAAATGTGAGATACAGGCTTGATAGAACAAAGGCTTTTTCCTTCCACGAGAAACGAAGAGATCAATGCCACGCACATTTCTTTTATGTTGAAAGGCATGTCAGTCAGCATTCAATCACTTAGGATATTTCAAGTAAAGAGGGGTTTAATGCAGGGACTTAGCTATGAAGAGGCTGGAAGGGCAGCCAAAGACCCAAGAGGAAGTGTGTGAGGTGTGGGGCTGGATGGTGGAAGCTCCTACTGCCTGGCTGGAGGCTGAGAGTCCATGCTTGAGTTATTGTTCTTGGAAGTATTGTATTATTGAATCAAAATAAAAATGTGAATCACAATTTGATACTGAAAAAGACACAAAGAAGCCTGGGTAAGCCTGTTGGGTGGTGGTTCAGAGCATGGACTTGGAAGTCTGGGCTCCCATGGGTGCCATGGCTGACCTAAAACAAAGGTCAGTTATTTCTCCAGCCAAAAAATGGGTTTATTAGGGATCAGCAGAGAATTGCAGTTTGGGGTCTGCAACCCCGGGGAGCCAAGTGCAGCTGCCTGCGTGGCAAGGGAAGGAGAACTCTTTAAAAGAGGGGAGAGGAAGCTGGGAGGGTTAGGGTAAACAAAGAGCCCATGGCTTTCCTTTGGCTCAACTGTTGTCAGGAGAGAAGAATCTGCTACCTGTTGAGTTGTTTCCTGGCACAGCGTGGGAGCGCCCCCTTCTGGTCACCTGACTCTATTCAGCTGAGGGTTCTGTTTATTAATTTTCTTACACCCCCAATTACGCGCTGGGGGACACTGGTCAGGTTTTCTCAGTCGGCAGTTAGAGAGAATTCTCCGCCTCCCAGGGCTGGCACGAGGACTAAACAAGGTACAGCTTGTGAAGAGCAACACAGGGCACTTAGTAAATTCTCCGCTGATTTACAGTCCTTGCACGGGCTGGCAGCTGCGCCTGCCTGAGCCTGAGGCCATGCCAGGGACGGCCACTCACCCGGGACCAGGGACGGAAGGCAGGGAAGAAAAACTACGCAGATCAGACCGCGCTCTCCTCCAGACCCCCAAGCACTGAGAAGAGGGAGAGGAGGGTGGAATCAGACAGACCTGGGTTTAGTACCCACTGGGCCTCCTACCTGGTCCTGGGTCCCAGGAATGCTGGTCCGAGAGCTGCTCGCTGAGCAGACTTCCCACGTGGACAATTGAAGCCTTTTCTTCCTTGCAGGGCGGATGTAAAAACTAAATGAGATTTTAAAAAAAGTATGTAAAATACCTAGCTTATAGGACGAGTTCAATTACAGTAACTGCTGTAATTAAATAATTATTTAGAAATAACTAAAAATAAATAAATAACAAAATAATTAGTTAAAATATCACTATCAAGATGTCATGAAGTATTTGCGTTTGTCCTGCCATCATGGGCAGGAAAACATTGTATTTTCAAAGCAGAGTGTGTATCTGTGCGTCCACCACAGATACTTTGCTGACGTAGCTGGTGGCTCTGGGGACAAAGTTTCATCCTGGCCTGGATTCTACATTCTGGGTTCTTTCTCGGCAGGAATTTGGTCTGAACAAGGCGAAGGTCCCAGCTACAGCCACCAGGGGGCGCCACGGTTCTTTGCCGAAGCTGTTGGGACAAATCGCCAGGACTGGGAGTTGGTCAGAAGCTCTGGGAGGGTCAGTGGCTTATCTGGAAGTGGTCAGGAGGATGGAAGACCTCAGTGAGGGGCGAGCAGGCCAGGGAGGAGAGTCACGGCCAGAGGAGGAGAAAAGGAAATGTGTCAGTGAAGGGTAGGGGCTCTGGGCTAAAGCCCACAGATCATTTATCGATTTGTCCAGCACTTGCCATGAGCCACAAACGGGCGGTGTGTGAAATCAGCCCCTCACGTAGCTCACAGCCTCGCTGAGGAGGCTGACACATGCGCAGATGACCAACATACACGTGAAAATAACGAGACATATAAGGCCACCCTCTCTAACCCTTACGCTGTGCCAGGCGCTGTATTGTAATGACCCCATTTAACACACGAGGAAACTGAGCTTCAAAGGATTCACTAGTTTCCAAAATTCACAAAGCTGAGAAACAGTGGACTCCTGCTATGCCAGTCTGTTTTAAAGGCCACGTTTTAAAAATCATTGCTCCTGCAGTAAAGCAAGGAAAACCCAAACAGCTCTGCTCCTTGAAAACTCACAACTTTGGACTTTCGGTGAACTTCAGCGCGAGTTGACAACCAGGATGGCAGCACACTCCCTGGTGCCCTTCCACCCCGGCTGGCATCCCCGTCTCCTGCTCACCCTTCACTCTCCACGGCGTCACCCAGCCACCATCTTCTGGTCACCTGGCCCTCCACTCCCACCACCACAGGCTGGCCTTTGCCATCACCGATGTTGTTGCTTGGGAGAGCACCTGTCCACACATCTCACTCTGCTCCCAGTGACCCGCCTTCCAGCTTGTGGGCTCAAGTACCCCCACTGGGTCCCCTGATGGTCCAGCTTCTCCTGCCATCTCTTCCCTCCCTCCTTTCCTCCCTCCTTTCCTCCCTCCCTTCACTTCCTTCCCCAGCTTAGTTCCCACCATGTGGCATATCAGCTACTCTTTTTCTTTCTTTGGCCACCTGGCGTGGCTTGCAGGATTTTAG
Organism: Aethalodelphis obliquidens; assembly: GCF_003676395.1. Taxonomy (NCBI): domain Eukaryota; kingdom Metazoa; phylum Chordata; class Mammalia; order Artiodactyla; family Delphinidae; genus Aethalodelphis; species Aethalodelphis obliquidens. The sequence goes on along the minus strand of NW_020837979.1, from coordinate 5,357,732 downwards.
TTCCCCCACCAGGGATGGAACCCAGGCCCTCGGCAATGGAAGCGCCAAGTCCTAACCACTGGACGACCAGGGAATTCCCTCAAGTACTCTTAAAAACACCTTAAACTCTCCCTTATCTGACCCTCTTCCGTGGCACTGGCTTCTACCTCCCATAAATGGGATGCTCACGCCTGTATCGGGGCAGCCAGAAAAATCATCCAGCAGCAGAGAGTGTCAAGAGAGAAGGACGAACAGAGGAACAGAAAATTCTGTGGTTGAGGGGGTGCTCATTTGGAGGCTTCATGGATCTCCAGTAAGTGTTTTTTTTTTTTTTTTAAGCTGAGAGTGAGGGAATCGAGGGGTGGGCTCCAGGGGCTGAAGACTGTGGACAGTCCTGAGAACAGCTGCTTACGAGAGTGGGAGAGAGCTGGATGGAGAACCATGCTGGGGTCCCCGGGCAGCTAGAGGGCCCAGTTAAGGATGAGGATGCCTGATGTAAGGTGAGACCAATTCTTGTGGTGGTGGCTTTTCTCTGTTACAATTCAGCTGCAGAGATGATCGCAGAATTTATCCAGGGCAGGGTTTGCCCTGTGGTTCCAACAGAAAACAGTGGGGATTCTGAGGATACTGGCTGACGTGATGGAGCAGAATCCACAGACATGACCAGGTCACCTGGCTTCAAAATCTGCTTGTTTACTTATTATTTACAAAACATAAGCTTCCTGAGGGCTGGGCTTTGCTCTCCACTGTAATCCCACCATGTTGTCGCTCACCTGCTTGAACAAGGGAGTCAGATGATGACAGAAAAGCAGCTCAGGGCTCCGGAGCAGGAGAGGGGGCTGGAAGGAGGGAGGTGAGGTTGGAGGTGCCTGAATATTCAAATGCACAGTTTCCAAGGTGGGCCGGATCTGGAGGTGACCCGCTCAGGACCTGGGGCGTGAGGTGGAGTGAAGGTAGGGTGACCAATCCATCTGATTGGCCCTGGATTTTCTGACTTTACCACTGAAAGTCCTGTGTCCCGGGGACCCTCAGTCCTGGGTCATTTGGGCCGCTTGGTCTCTCTCTGCCTTGTCTCTAAGATAAGACGATCTCTGAGAAGCCGGAGTGTTGGTCGGGGGGGTCTACAGAAACTGCAGTATTGATCACTCTTGTGGGCATGCGTCATCTTCTGCCACAGTCTTAAGTGTGACCCTGTGGCATGTTTTCTTATTAGCAAGAGGAGGTTTTTGGAGACCTGAATTCGAAGAATAACAACTATGCTAAAAATGGCAAATACTTCCAAGAGTGGGAGCACCAAAGTGTGGTTACCTCAGCATTTTCCAGTCTGCAAATTAAGTGCATTGTACTCAGAGCCTTAAAAAATCATATCAACAAATCACTCAGCTAGTTCTTTTCTTTCTATTGGAAATGTAACTGCTGATTTATTGTAATAGCGTTTATTTTCTTAGAAATCTAATAATGTCAATTTGTAATATTACATGAAAGGACGGTGTAGAAATATTATAAATTTATTTAATCAAGCATGGAAATCACAGCAGGAGTGAAATAGTCTTTGGTTAGACAGACATCTAGTTTCGAAAATAGATTTTACACTGCACATGCATTACACAGCGCAAACCACAGCTTCATTACAACTCAAATTTTATAACAATTGACTTGTTATAAACAATCAAATAAGCATCAATAAATTATCCTACAGAAGGTTTATTTTCAGAACAGCATCTGATGGTTAAATTATTAAATATGAAATACAGACTTTCTGGAAAAACTGTAGAAATACATTTCAACCCCAAACCACTCTTTTATAACGAGTCAGTATATACAAGGCATATTGAAACAAGTCACATCAGAATTCCACTCTCTGTGTCAACACTATGGATGTGTACAATCATGGGAAATAAAAATGTGGAGGTTAGGATATGGCTTATTCATAGATACAAAAGAAGAATTCTTTCCCAGAATATTTAGAGGAGGATTACTGGAAATACTGTTCTTTGCTATGAACATCAGTGGAGAATCACTGTGCACAGACTTGGATACCTATATACACCTGTAGCTTAACATATTTATTTCAGAAACTGAAAGACAGCCTCCTCTTCTAAGTGTCCCACATAAAATCTATACAGGTTTGTTGAATTTTTGTTAATTTGTATTCAGTATTAAATCGAATACATTTTGAAAACTTTCAAGTAAATTTTTTCTCTCTTCCAAAAACGCATATATTAATGGTTAAAGGAAACAAATGTCCATTCTGCTAGGTTTTGGTACGTAGCTCAGCTCTTCATTTCATTAGGGACCAACGAGAGGGCATAAATGCCTTATTTAAGCTAAGCCTTAAATTTTGTTTGTGTTAAACTTTTTACTCTGAGATAATTGTATAATAGATTCTGAGAGAATTGCTGATAATTGTAGATTCACATGCTGTTGTAAGAAGTAATATGGAGGTTCTGTGTGCCTTTTACCCATTTTCCCCCAACGGTAACATCTTGCAAAATGATACAATATCATTACCAGGATTTTGACATTGATACAGACAAGCTAGGGAACATTTCCATCACAATAAAAGATCCCTTTTACAGACACACCCACCTCTCTCCTTCTCCACCCTCCTCCCTGGTGACCCTTAATCTGTTCTCCATTTCTAGAATTTTGCATTTCAAAATGTTATATAAATGGAATTATACAGGACATAACCTTTGGGGATGGGTTTTTTCACTCAGCATAATTCTCTGAGGACTCATCCAAGTTGTTGCTTGTATTGGAAATTATTTTTATTGCTGAGTAGTATTCCATGGCATGGATGTATCACAATTTGTTTCACCAGTCACCCGTTAAAGGACATCTACAACACTGTAAAGCAACTGTACTCCAATAAAAATTAATTTAAAAAATAAAGGACATCTGGTTGTTTACAGATCTGGAACATTATGAATAAAGCTGCTATGAACATTTATGTGCAAGTTTTTGTGTGAACATACGTTTTCATCTCCCTGGGATGGATGCCCAGGACTGCAACTGCTGAGTCTTATGCCAGTTGCTTGTTTAGTTTTATAAGAAACTGTCAGTTGGTTCTCCAGAGTGGCTGTTCCATTTTACTTTCCCACCAGCTATAGGTTGATCCCGTTGCTCTGCCAACGGGATTCTTGCCAACATTTGGTGTTGTTACTGTGTTTCAGCAACTTTGGTAGGTGCCTCGTGGCATCTACTGGGGTTTTAATTTGCAGTTCCCTAATGACTGATGACGTTGAGTATCTTTTCACATGCTAATCTGCCATAGCCTCTTCAGAGAAACATTTGTTCATGTTCTCCATTGTCTAATTGGATTTTTTAAAAGAACTGTTGAGCTGTAAGAGTTCTCCATCTATTCTAGACGGTAGTCCTTTGTTGGATACGCGGTTGGCAGGTATTTCCTCCCAGCGTAGCCTGTCTTTTCATCCTCTTAACATGGTCTTTTGAGGAATAAGAGTTTAAAATTTTGGTGAAGTCCAATTTATCAAACTTTCCTTTTATGGACTTTAGGTTTTTGGTGTCAAGTCTAAGAAGTCTTTGCTTAGTTTAGCCCTAGGTCCAAAGATTTTCTATTTTTTTAAAAAAAGTGTTACGGTTTTACATTTTATGTTTAGCGTTATGATCTATTTTGAGTTAATGTTTATATAAGGTATGGGATTTAGCCTGAGGTTCTTTTTATTTGCCCGTGGATAACTGATTGCTCAGCATGTTTATTGAAAAGACTATCCTCCCTCCAGTGGGTTACTTTTGTACTTAAAAAAAAATCAGTTGCGCATATTTGTATGGGTCTATTTCTAGATTCTCTGTTCTGTTCCATCGATCTTTTGTGTCTATGCCTCCACCAATACCACACTGTCTTGATTAGTGTAGCTACATAATAAGTCTTTATACTGAGTAGAGTGGTTTCTTCTACTTATTCTTCTTTTACAAGATAGTTTTAGCTATTCCAAGGCCTGTGCCTTAGAACTTTTAGAATAAGCTTGAATATGTCTACAAAAACCTTGCTGGGATTTTGATAGAAACTGCATTAGACATATAGATGAATCTGGGGAGAATTGACATTTTTACTATTTTGTGTCCTCTAATCCATGAACATGGTATGTCTCCTCATTTATTTAGGTCTTTGATTTCTTTCATTGGCATCTTTTAATTTTCAGCCTATAGATCCTATACACATTTTTGTTAAACTTACACCTAAGTATTTTTTTTTCCTTTTGGAGTGATTGTAAATGCTATTGTGTTTAAAATTTGGGTTTCCACTTTGTTTATTGTTAATATATAGAAATATGATTAAATTTTTTGTGATCTTATATCCTAAGACCTTGCTGAAATCAGTTGTTTTACTTTTTTTTTTTAAATAGATTTTTTGGAATTTTTTATGTAGACAGTTACATCATCTGTAAATAGGGATACTTTTATTACTTTTCAATCATATGCATTTTATTTCTTTTTATTGCCTTATTGCCATGTCCAGAAATTCCAATACAGCCTTTAAAATTTTAATCAATGTAAATTTCTAGAGATTTGCTAAAACTTATTGGCCTGAATGGGGTCCATTATTCTCAAACAGATGCCTTTTTTTTTTTTGCTTTTTTTGTTTGAATTTTAGAATTTTATTTAATTTATTTTTTATACAGCAGGTTCTTATTAGTTATCTATTTTATAGATATCTATTTTAAATTAGATTCTTTTAAATTAGTTATCTATTTTATACATATTAGTGTATATATGTCAATCCCAATCTCCCAATTCATCACACACACACACCCACTTTCCTCCCTTGGTGTCCATACGTTTGTTCTCTACATCTGTGTCTCTATTTCTGCCCTGCAAACCGGTTCATCTATATCATTTTTCTAGGTTCCACACATATGCGCTAATGTATGACATTTGTTTTTCTCTTTCTGACTTGCTTCACTCTGTATGACAGTCTCTAGATACATCTACGTCTCTACAAATGAACCAATTTCGTTTCTTTTTATGGCTGAGTTATATTCCATTGTACATATGTACCACATCTTCTTTATCCATTCGTCTGTCGATGGGCATTTAGGTTTCTTCCATGACCTGGCTATTGTAAATGGTGCTGCACTGAACATTGGGGTGCACGTGTCTTTTTGAACTATGGTTTTCTCTGGGTATATGCCCAGTAGTGGGATTGCTGGGTCATATGGTAATTCTATTTTTAGTTTTTTAAGGAACCTCCATACTGTTCTCCATAGTGGCTGCATCAATTTACATTCCCACCAACAGTGCAAAAGGGTTCCCTTTCAAGCAGATGCCTTTTCAACACTCTTCTTATCATCCAACCTGTTCAGATTCCATTCCCTGTAATTTGGATAAATAACTGATAACCGTCATCAGTGGTTAAGCTGCAAAGCTCCTCGAGGCAGCTGAGTGAGCTTTAACAAGCTAAGTGAAACCTGACTGTAAAAGCAAAACTAGCGTTAGGAAAATTATCTTTCAGATGGGACTTGGACACAGAGACGTTCCAGAGAATTACAATTTGAGGTTGGCTTACGGAGTATGTGGTTTCTCCTTCCAGTTTTCCCCTCTTACCTCTAAATGGGGGTAGCAACAATTTTAAACTCTGAAAATATGAAATACCCTCAAAGTTACCTTATTCTTATATATGAGAAATTGCTATTGTTAAGGAACACTTTCGTGATTTGACTTTTGATAAATAAAGAATTCTGTGCCTCTTACTATGCTTTTAGTAACAGGCACTTAAAAATATTTGGACAACTCACTCTCTTCGTGTCTTAATTTTTTAAACAAAAGTGTAACCATTAATAACACTATTATTTATTTTTTAAATGTATATTTCCTATATTTTGTGTATTGTAGTTTTATATTTATACAATATACCTAACTGACCAAAGAGGGTTTAGAGCCATATAAAATGGCAGAAAACTGGGTGGTGCTAGACCCTTTATAAATTTCAATATAAGAGGTCTTGGAAGTATACACATAGGTCCTTGTAGGCCTTAGGTATACACACAGGTACAACGCAGGTGCTCCTGCATACGATTTGTAGAAAATTTAAAATCTGTAATAAGAATCAAATTTCAGAGACTTGTTTTCTTTTTTGGTAGAAAACAGTGGCCAATCTACAGGCAGGTTAGTCATCGTTTTACTGATTTTACTGATTCAATGACTACCAGTAACTCTTTTGTCTTGTTCTTAGAATTGGAAATTGTCTAGGTACCACTCTCTCCATTGCGTGCAGTGAGTGGTGGAATCAGACCCTGGGATGTTGACTTAGCCTCTCTGAGCCTCAGTGTTCTTGTCTGTAAGTGGCAATGATGATTCATCTCATTGGCTGTAAGGCTTCAGTGAGATGACCCCGTCAAGGGCCTGGCCCATGGCTGCGTAGGGAGCGTACCTCCAGTTACTTACTTCTTTCCTTCCTTTTCTTATACGTCGTTGCCTTTGCTTCCTTTCCAGCCTCTCCCTGTCCCCCTCCTCTCTCTCTACCACAGACTGAGTACCACTCCCCAAGCCTAAGAGAAGGGGACCCTCTATCCCAGCACTAGCAGAGGGGATCTGGGGAGCCTGTTGCCGAAGCTGCCCCTCCCTTAATGTACCACCATGGCCCGATCACCTAGAATAGGGCTGTGCACCAAACTCGGGGGGTTCCCACATGGTTTGTCATGTTGCAGTGGGAGAAAAGCTTCACGAGTGACCAGTACATTCTAGCAAACGGGGCTCAATAATGCATTTGCCATTCTGCAGCAGGATGGTAACCCACAGACAAAGAGTCCTGCACCCTCACCCTAAACACCAGACGGCAGCTGTGTGATGCGTATTTAGTTCTTCTGTGGTTGCAATGAGCTCAGAACCAGGATACTGCTTTGGGTACAACAAGCAACAAACATACTCTCACGATACAAAGCAATCACATTGTACATACAGGCGTAGGGTTTTTGGTTGTTCTTGTTGTTTTTTATCTTAAAGAATGGAACAGCAACTGTCTCAACGTGACAACCAACAGTGATCCCACATAGGTGAGTCTGGACTGAACACATGTAAACAGACTCTCTATGTGAAGTCCCTGTATGATCTGGCCATTTGCAAATGGCCTCCAATCTCCAGCTAGCACAGGGGTCCCTGGTGACCCACTCTCACTCTGCTGTAAGACTGACAGGGCTGCAGTGAACCCTTTCACAAAGAGACAGCAGTCAACTGCTGTCTGGCAGCATCGCTCAAAAGGTTTTCATTTTACGCAAACATCAAGGACCTTCTTCTCACTCCATCAGGCCTTTCTTGGAACTGCTTTGAAATATTCCTCCCTGGAAATGTCAGCTACTCCTCCATACCATTTCTGAAGCCAGATATGTTCTATCTTCATCTTCATAAAGAACCATTCATACTGACGAGGCCACTTCCTCATAACTGGGTGTCTGCAGAAACAAAGACGTCACATTAAAGCCGTTCTCATCAGAGGGTGGGCTCTCCTGAGCACAGTGCCAGATGTATCCTTGGTCAGGTCATAGGGCCCTCCAGACGCCAGGCTGTGTTTAGGCTGAGACCTGCTCAAACCAGCTAGAGGCAGAAGCCAGGGAGCCAGGGTCAAGGTCTGGGGCAGCCTTAGGAGGGCAGGAAACTGTTGTCACCACAGAGGGGCAGACAGCTCAAGTCTCGAGCCAGGCAACTTTGTTCGAACTCCAGTTCAGCTGCTGGGATGCCTCATGGGCCGTTTGCTCTCTTAAGCCTGCCCGGTCTCCTTCCCAGTCACATGGGGCGAGAGGGATGGTGGTCAGATCACAGGGCTGTGTGGGCAGCAAATGATGAGACACATACAGCACTTGCATAGAGGACGTGCCCAGGGGACGGGGGCCATTGTTACCAGGAAGCATCGCGAAAGGCTCTAAGCATCTCTATGTGAAATGCTGAATTTTAAGTCCGGGAAACAAATGTGTTCACGGGAAGCTTTCCATTCCTGTAGAGGCCTACAGCGGTCGCGTCAACCTGAGAACCAGCCAGCGTAGACAGGGAACAGCCCTCACATTCCGCCCTCTGTTTCTGACTTCCTCCTCCCTCAGGCGTAGGCCTAAAAACACGCATCCTCCTTGAGGGCAGGGTCTGGCGCTCACTTTTTTAAAACTTCATAAAAATAGAAGTTTTATTTACATCTAAAAATGTTATAAACAAAATTCAAAGACCAAGTGTAAACTGGGAAAAACATTTGCAATAATGCCAGTGCAGTGATAGGTTGATGCCTTTAAAAAAAAATATTTTTTTTGGAATCATTGCAAATTGACAGAGAGGTTGAAAGTACGGTATAAAGAACTTTTTTTTTTTTTTCCTAAACCATTTGAAAGTAAGTTGCTGATCTGAGGCCCCAACGCTCCAAACACTCATGCAGCTGAGATGATAACATGATTGTTGTTATTTTAAGCCAACTAGTTTTGTATTTATAACCGGAACAAATTTTGGCCCCTGCAAGGGGAACGTAGGTACAGCAAATTCTAGTCCGTGAGGCCCTGGCTTGGGGTCCAGGCAGTAGGATGCTGGAAGGACCGCAGGAGACTGACCACGGGCGTTTAAAGAAGGTAAAGACAAGGTGGTTGGATGCGTGTAGTAAAGGGACCCACATCATCCAGTAGTGGAAATTCTGGCAACACTGTTACCTGCGGTAATGTGGAAAATAGGAAACGAACTTAATGAACGCAAATGTCTCCTGCGGCTTTGACTTCATCTCACTGCCCATCATAACGTGGAAGAGGAGAAATCAGAACTAAAGAGTGACAGCTGAGATGCGCACAGGCACACAGACACACGCATCTCCATTTATCTCTCTGTCTGTGTATTGAAAACCACAAGTCCGTGTGGATGGATCCAATTCCAGGCTGATCTAGTGTCCTCCTGTGCGTGTTGCTAACTCTCTTCCATGGCGGTGAGAAACCAGGCTTCCTCTCTCTGTGTTTACTTATTACTACACTAAGTCCCCTACATACGAACCTTCAAGTTGTGAACTTTCAAAGATGTGAACAACTGAATCCAGCAGGGAACCAGGACCTGTGCCATCAGCGTCGGGCGTGAGTGACATGGCAGCTTGCCCTCCGTCTCCTGTTGCCGGAGATCCTTCAGCTCTGCCACCTCCCCCCTCCTCTCCCTCCTCCAGTCCGTAACCCTTCTTGCCTGTTCCCTCGACGCCAGCCCCTGGATGCCAGCTGCTGTACTGGACGGCTGTACTTTTCAAGGCACTGTACTGTAAGTGTAAAACTGTTTTCTTTATTCTTTTGTGTGTCTGTTTTTTAGGTATTATTTGTGTGAAAAGTATCATAAACCTATTACAGTACAGTACTGTGGAGCCAATTGTATTAGTTGGGTACCTGGGCTAACCGTGTCGGACTTAACAAAGAAATTGGACTTAGGATCGCACTCTCGGAAGGGAACTTGTTCGTATGTAGGGGACTTGCTGTATGTTTACTTATTTCATGATTCCCCTGTATGTACAATCATCCCATCTCCATAGGGATGCGGATGGCTTGTCTAATTTACCACCTGCTTTCATGTTACTCTCCCACTAACTTAGACAAGTACCAATCTGCCAGCCCACACCCCATGTGGATACCCGCCCCTCCTCACTCCAGCTCTGACCTTCCACCTCAGGCCTCCCCCTGCACAGACCCTCTCCTCACCCATAGAGACAGACTCCAGCACCCCTGCAGGACCACCCTTCTCACTTTTTGCAAACGCTGATCTCCTCCCCCGCTTCCCGGGGCTCCCGTGTCACTCATTTTGACCCTAGCAGCACGCATGCCGATTTCCTGGGATGTCATTTTAAAATTTTGATTGAGTGTAACGTCCAGGGCATCCAATTCGGGAAGCAGGTGGTGGGGGGCAGCTCGAAAGCTGCATCCTAAGTGGTTCGGCTATAAAAGGGGTGAGGGTCCCACACGAAGGAACACTGCTGTCACTTCTGGTGCCGAGCTCTGCTTAGAGTGGACATTTGCAAATGTCTGCTGTATTGACTGGACCACAAAGCCCCCTTTTTCTCCATTCCAAGGCAGGGCCATTGTGAAAGGCTGGAAGTATGCAGGGAACAGTGCCTGCAACCCCAGCATGGGGCGCTCTCCAAAGGCACGGACAGCCCACTGCAAGGTCACATGCGTGGCCTCTGCTGCCCCCTCAGGCGACCAAGACTTTCAGCGTCAGACGGCAGTGTTGCCACCAAAGGACAGCTCAGACCATTACTGTCATCACCTCAGAGGCATCAAATGGCATAGCCCCAACCTCTGCTTCTCACACTGTATGTTTCTGGGCAAACCAACCTTAAAGCAGATACCAACCTTGAAAACATGGCTTGCTTGGCAAATTCCACTTCTTCCGGAGACACTGCGACCATCTGGCCAGTGAGCGTTAACCGGGCACAGCGGGGATCTTCTGGGTCGACGATATTTTTTCTGCATTTGAAGGACATTTTTCAGATATTAATATGATGATAGAAGGACAGCTGGACATACTAAGGATTTTATTAAAAATAGAGGGAGTTCCCTGGAGAGCCAGTGGTTAGGACTCCGCGCTTTCACTGCCGAGGGCCCAGGTTTGATTCCTGGTCGGGGAACTGAGATCCCACAGGTTGCGCACCATGACAGAAAAAGAAAAGAAAAGAAAAGAAAATAGTGATCACATTGCTGGTTATAGTGTTCAGGTTTTTACATTTTCTGGAATTACTTGAAAATACTGTAGCATATATGATCCTGCAATCCCACTCCTGGGCATATATCCAGACAAAACTCTAATTCATAAAGAGACGTGAACCCCTATATTCATAGCAGCACTATTCACAATAGCCGGGACATGGCAACAACCTAAATGTCCATCGACAGATGAATGGATAAAGAAGATGTGGTACATATATGCAATGGAATATTACTCAGCCACAAAAAAGAATGAAATAATGCCATTTGCCATGTTGCTACATGGATGGATCTAGAGATTATCATACTAAGTGAAGTAAGTCAGAAAGAGAAAGACAAATACCATGTGATATCCCTTATATGAGGAATCTAAAATATGACACAAATGAACTTATCTACAAAACAGAAACAGACTCACAGACATAGAGAACAGACTTGTGGTTGCCAAGGGGGAGGGCGGGTGGGGGAGGATGGATTGGGAGTGTGGGATTAGCAGAGGCAAACTAGTATATATAGGCTGGATAAACAACAGGTCCTACTGTAGAGCACAGGGAACAGTATTCAGTATCCTGTGGTAAACCATAATGAAAAAGAATATGAACAAGAATGTATACATATGTGTACCTGAATCACTTTACTGTACAGCAGAAATGAACACGATATTGTAAATCAACTATACTTCAATAAACTATGAAAAAATTAAGAAACTTTGGTACAGGCAGTGTGGCAGGTGTGTCTGTGTAGGCTGGATGTCAGTGTGCATCCTCGCGGGTGGCAGACAACCCCGGAAGTACCCTAGTCGAGAGTGCACAGGCCAGGGCAAGGCTCTGCAACACCCCCATAGGGAGCCACTGTGCAGAGTCAGGTTGCTGCTCTGCATGACTCTAGGGAGTGCCACTCCCTCGAGATACCGTGAATGGCACCCGTGGAGCAACGCAGTGCATCTGCCTGGATCCAGCAGTGGCCACGGTAAAGGCTTTCAGGCATCCCCGTCATCAGACACAGAGGTCCCTTACTGAACGTAAGGGATGTTAGAAATAACATCGTGTGCGAAGCGTTTCCATGGTGGCAGGATTCTTCTATAAACACTCGCTTTCCTTGTAAGAGTCACCTGGCACTGAAAGTGTGGGAGGGCAACGTAGAGCTCCCACCCACCTCTCATCATGCGCGGCTGCCTATTTCTGGAAGAAGCATAAATGGGAGAATCTGAATCTTCATGTTTCAGATCGTGGCTTCATCTTAAGTCAGGAGAGAAACCTCCCCCAGGTGACAGCTGGTGCCTTAGCATTTCACAATCTCTCCATATGTGCTTGGGAAGGTGGTTCCAGGATGGGGCAACAAGATGTGTCTGTACACTGCCTTGTTTTGCGTGTGTCTGTACATTGCCTCGTTCTGTTTCATCTTCATGACGACCCCAGGAGGTAGGTGTGATGACTGACCTTGTTTTAGAGATGAGGGGAATGCGACTCAGGTGGGCTAAGTGACTTGTCCTGGGCCGCGGGGCTTGCAGCGCCTGTCGGAGCGCAGGTCCTCTGGCCTCAAGCAGGAAGGCAGCCGCCTGGGAGCCTCGCACTCGTATCTGGGTGTATCCCAGACTGACCATCTCCTTCACCTCCTGGATCCTATGCGCCCTCAATGTTTATGGATTCTCTCTCTTATTATCTGATTGTGGACTCTTAGATATCATGTTTAATTACATTTTAACTTTTGGTGAATGCTTTCTCAGAAGCTCAGCTTAGGGGGAAGAAAAAAGTTCACCTTAGGGGTAAAAAAAAAAGTATCACATGACAGAAAAAGAGTGTGTGCAGAGATATCTGTTGCAGCCTCATTTGTGATGGCAAAAATGGGAAGTAACCAGGCTTCCCTGGTGGCGCAGCGGTTAAGAATCCGCCTGCCAATGCAGGGGACACGGTTTCGAGCCCTGGTCCAGGAAGATCCCACATGCCGCGGAGCAACTAAGACTGTGCACTACAACTACTGAGCCTGCGCTCTACAGCCCGCGAGCCGCAACTACTGAGCCTATGTTCCACAACTACTGAAGCCTGCACGCCTAGAGCCCATTTTTCACAACAAGAGAAGCCACCGCAATGAGAAGCCCGCGCACCGCAACGAAGAGTAGCCCCTGCTCGCCGCAACTAGGGAAAGCCCGCGTGCAGCAACGAAGACCCAACGCAGCCAAAAATAAATAAATAAAATAAATAAAAATTAAAAAAAAGAAAACAACAAAAAATGGGAAGTAACCAAAATGCTCCGCAGTGAGAGAACATAAATAAATTGTTTTATCAACAGTATGAAATACAACCTTTAAAAAGAATGAGATAGAGCTATAGGTGGCCATAAGAAAGATGTAAGTAAAAAGTTAGCTGAAGACATGCAGTAGGACCCCATTAAAAAAAGAAATCCTAAAACTATGTATGTGTGTGTGTGTGTGTGTGTGTGTGTATGTGTGTCTGTGTATGTATGTGTATATATATATAATGTTTATATATGCTTAGCAAAGGTTCTTGGAAGGATATATTCCAAGATATAACTTTGGTTATTTCAAGAAGGGGATTTGAGGGGCTCGGGGTGTATAGGGGGAGAAGCCCCTTTTTATTTTATATATTTCTATATTCTTTGAATATTACATATGTAATGCAGAAAAGTGGTTTCCAGCAGGGGTTGGGGGGCAGATAGGGAGAGTTTGGTAAAAAGGTACAAACTTGCAGCTATAAGATGAAAAAGTCTGAGAATCTACTGCGTAACATGGTGACTCTTGTTAATAACGCTATATTGTATAGTTGAAATTTTCGAAGAGGAGAGAACTTAAATGTTCTCGCACAAAAGGCAACGGGCAAGGAGATGGATGCGTCAATTAACTAGATGGTGGGAATCTTTTCATCATGTATACGTATATCAAATTATCATGGTGTGTGCTTTAAATATCTTATAATTTTATTTGCCAATTATACCCCAATAAAGCTGAAAAAAGACAAAAAAATAATGGTCACGTAACACTATCTCCTGGTGGGCAGTCAAGGGGCAACGCAGCAGACCGGGGCTGTCCAAAGCCTGCACATTCCAAAGAAAGGCCCGTCTTCAGGAGGACTGGCCCTTGGCTGGCTCCCAGAAGATACCACCGAGCCCTTGAAATGTCCTGCTTCACCAGAGTGTTTTTGCGTTTGAGACCCTGGGCCACGCTGGGTCCGCTTAGCCTCTTGGGCCCTGAGTCTGCGTAGCTAAGATCAATCATGCAGATGCTATCATTGCCATGTGATTGGATTCCAGTAAGAACCCTGGATACCAAGGCTCAGGTGCGCTGCTCTGGTTGGCAATACCTTGCACCTGTGGTCACACATCATTTCTGGGAGAACTAAGTGTGTCCCTGTATGATTCCAGTGGGAAAGGTCTCCTAGAAGCTTGGGCCTGGGTGTTCCTGGACGGCGCCCCGTGTGCATTTTGCCCTTGATGACTTGGATCTGTATCCTCTCACTGGAATAGACCATGAGCTCTTGAGTCCTGTGAGTCCTTCCAGCGAATCACTGAGCCTGAGGGTGGTCTTGGGACTCCCACACAGTTGACCAAGCAGACTCTGCACATGCTCTTTTCACAGATGGTGTGTATCACAGAACGGCTGCTTCCAGGAGGCATGACTCATCAGAGCTCATTCCCGTCCATTAAAACGTTAAAGAAAGGTACATTTGTTAAGCAAAACATATGTTTTGTTATACTTAAGGGACTTGTTTGCACCTGCCTACAAGTTTTTCTTTATTATACGCTCCGTTGAGTCACAATAAGAGAAAGAGTAGACACGCCCACATACTCAGGTGAAATGCTCCCTGTCAGAACACCGTGTACCATTTGAAACTGTTACAGGCGGCTGAGGTTTTGACACTGCAAAAATGTAGTTGCTGAATTGTGGAGTTTTCAAAGATGAAAGAATGACGGGAGGCGCGCTACACAACTGCAAACACTGAATCAACACTGAATTCTGTAAAAAATCTGAGATGGACTGGAGAAAATAAATAAAAATAGTAAATGGGAACTGAACATACAGATAACCAGACGAGACTGTCATCAGTTGTACCCAATTTGTTTTCTATTAAAGCCAATTTTTTTCACAAAAGCGCTCCATCATGAAAGCAATGATATTAGGATTCATAAGTAAGTCATGATAGAAGAACACATTACATTTAAGAAGGGAGCAGTTTGCTTCTCCAGTCATGATAGAAGAACACATTACATTTAAGAAGGGAGCAGTTTGCTTCTCCAGGGGTGGAGATTACAAAGACTAGAAAGACGATGATGTATTTAAATAGGTAAACAGAAAGCTTTATCCTTTTGGAGGATAACAGCCCCTCAAAGATGTCCGTGTACTAACCTCTGGAACTTGTGACTGTGTTACCTTTCATGGCCAAGGGGAATTAAGGTTGCCAGTCAGCTGGCCTGGATTACGCACCTGGTCTCGATGCGATCATAAAGGTCCTTAAAAGTGGAAGAGGGAGGCAAAAGAGAGTGTTGGGGTGATATGATGGGAAAAAGACTCTCCTGGCCATAGCTGGCTTTGCACAGCGGAGGGGGCTAGAGCCCAGGAGTGCAGGCAGCCTCTAGAAGCAAGACAAGGCAAGAGAATGGATTTTCCCCTAGAGCCTCCACAAAGGACACCTTGGTTTTAGCCCAGGAAGACCTGTTTGGACTTCTGCCCTCCGAAACTATGACATAATACATTTGTGTTGTTCTGGGCCACTAAGTTGTGGTGGTTTGGTACAGCAGCATTAGAAAACTAATACACCGGGGCTTCCCTGGTGGCACAGTGGTTAAGAATCCACCTGCCAATGCAGGGGATGAGGGTTTGAGCCCTGGTCCGGGAAGATCCCACATGCCGCGGAGCGACTAGGCCCATGCGCCACAACTACTGAGCCCGCGTGCCGCAACTACTGAAGCCCGCATGCTGGAGCCCGTGCTCCGCAACAAGAGAAGCCACCGCAATGTGCAGCCTGTGCACCGCAACGAAGAGTAGCCCCTGCTCGCCGCAACTAGAGAAAGCCTGTATGCAGCAACGAAGACACAACGCAGCCAAAAATAAATATAAATAAATAAGTTAACCCCCCCAAACAAAAAACAAACAACAAAAAAACTAATACACCATCGGAGGGGAGTTGGACTCCAATCCTATCCTGAGCCATGTGAGTGCAACACACCTGAGGTTACCGCACCTGCTGCTCCCAAATGGCCAGCCAGTGCACAGCAACCAGGTAGGAGGATGCTGTGTACCCCAAGACCCTGATCCACGGCTTTTGATTTCTGAGAGCGTGCTTTGATGAACAGCTGCTGTAGAAGACATTCCCCAATATCTTGTAATAAGCTATAATGAAAAAGAATTGAAAAAAAAGAATATAGATATATACATATATACGTATAACTGAATCACTTTGCTGTACACCTGAAACTAACATAATATTGTAAATCAACTATACTTAAAGTAAAAAACAAAAAACATTCCCCCTCCTCTTGGCAATGCACGTGGAATACCGTTTAGGCATCCACTTCTCCCTCACACGGCTTCAGGGAACCCTGTTCCGTCCCTAGATCCTGAGAGCTGGGATTGCCCAAGCCAACCAGCAAATTCCATCCTCTGGCCATAGTGACGGACTCAGGGATGGGCACAAGAGCAAGTCTGCTCATTAAAGCTCGAGGAGCTACTTGCTGGGGACTTCTGGAACGGCAACCCCTCCCTCTCCTTTGGAGTCTAACTGGAGAGATGCTCGCTGCTGCTGGACATAAACGGAGCACGTGTACCCGGAAGTGGCTGGCAGCCACAGGGGATCACAGGTGGGGGACGGGCAGGGGTGGGAGGGTGCGGCCCTTAAAATGCAGCAGACGCTGGAGAAGGCAGTGAGGAGGGATGGGCTGACCTTGCAGAGCTCCTAAGAAAAGCCTACCTCTGGACTTTTCAAATATGTCAACTAATCAGCTTCCTTAATTCTCCAAGCACATCTGAGCTTACTTTTCTACTTCTTGCAACTGGGAGGTTCTTCACTATAGAAGGGCTTCGAGTTTCAGGAACTCTGTCTCTGTTCTTGGACTGGATCATATGCTTGAGGCATGTCCAGCTAACGTTGGATGGTATTAGTAACAATCCATGAGGAGCAAAGACGGCCTGTTTTTTTTTGTTTTTTTTGCCAAGCTGCAGGTGGGATCTTAGTTCCCTGACCAGGATCGAACCTGCACCCACTGCACTGGAAGCCTGGAGTCTTAACCGCTGGACTGCCAGGGAAGTCCTGGCCTGTATTTTTTTAAAATTACTTACTTACTTACTTATTTATTTGTGGCTGCATTGGGTCTTCGTTGCTGTGCATAAGCTTTCTCTAGTTGCGGCGAGCGGGAGCTACTCTTCGTTGCAGTGCGCGGGCTTCTCATTGTGGTGGCTTCTTTGTTGTGGAGCACAGGCTCTAGGTGCGTGGGCTTCAGTAGTTGTGGCTCGTGGGCTTAGTTGCTCTGCGGCATGTGGGATCTTCCCAGACCAGGGCTCGAACCTGTGTCCCCTGCATTGGCAGGCGGATTCTTAACCACTTAACCAGGGAAGTCCCTGGCCTGTATTTTTAAAATATTTGCACATTTATATATTTCCTTGAGATAAGACTGTATCTACCATGTATTAGGAAGCAGTTTTCCATGGTCTCTCGTGTTTCTGAACGTCTTGTAAGCATAGGACTAGCTCCCTTGGCTCTGAACTATCTTTTCACAAAGATGTTTACAGAGCCAACAGCTTTGGAAGACAGAGCATCTCCCCATGGGGTGGTGGCCTGTCCAGAGGGGTGTAGAATGGGCTCCCTCTGGGGGCGGCAGGCTTGCCTCCACTGTACAGATGCTGGTTCTCTAGGCTCAGGGTTCCTCTCCTGTAATGCACCCCACCGTGTGTGCAGATGACCCCCGGCCCTCTTCACATCCACCCGGAGGAACTAGGGCCCGGGGGAAATCCCACTATAAACTGCTAACGCGCTGGCTGCTGCCATCGCTGGGGTAACAGAGTCCTTTGCCTCTGACCCAGGAGGCTTGTGTCTTCTGCCCCCATCCATGAACCACGGCAGGCTGACTCGTTACTTAGAATGAACCAGGTGAGCTTGCTTGCAAATAGGGTAAAACCTTAGAGTCTTCACAGTCTTTGACCCATGTAAAAATATTCAGTTTCTCTGTTTTTGGTTGGAATTGAATCACTTTGGAAACAGCAAGGGAAAAATAATTATAACATGCTGATCAGAAGCTCTGATTTGCATATGTGTATCTTTGAGTAATAAAGATGCTGAGGGACTTCCCTGGTGGCACAGGGGTTAAGAATCTGCCTGCCAATGCAGGCGACACGGGTTTGAGCCCTGGTCCGGGAAGATCCCACATGCCGCGGAGCAACTAAGCCCATGCGCCACACCTACTGAGCTTGCACTCTAGAACCCGCGAACTACAACTGCTGAGCCTGCACTCTAGAGCTCGCGAACCACAACTACTGAGCCTGCGCGCCATAACTACTGAGGCTGCGTGCCTAGAGCCCGTGCTCCACAACAAGAGAAACCACTGCAATGAGAAGCCTGTGCACCGCAACGAAGAGTAGCCCCTGCTCGCTGCAACTAGAGAAAGCCCGCGCGCAGCAACGAAGACCCAACGCAGCCAAAAATAAACAAATACATAAATAAATTTATTAAAAAATAAAAAAATAAAGATGGTGAAATAAAATTATTTTAAAATGTTATCTGTTCTTCAGACAAAAGTGTTTCATATTACATGGGTTATAGAGTAAGGTAATGAAAGAGCTCTTGCTGGTGCAAAGTCTGGAACCCTTGTGTGGCCTTGCTCTCCCTGGACTAGCCCAGGGCCTTTAGGGGCCCATCTGCAGCCTGGGGATGTGAGAAGCCCTGGCACAAAGGAAGTCCCACTCCATCTCCTTGAACCTCCTGAGTCCGTCTGTATTCTTCTTGTTTCCTGTTTAGCATGTGCACAGTCCCCCTAGTCTGAGACACCATCTGCTATTTCCTGGCCTCTGCTTCTAGCTGAACTCCATTCCTTGACTTCTAATGGGGCAAGACAAAAATCACTATTCAGGAAACAATGACAGCAGCTGATTCTGAATTTGTGCATCTCTGTGTGACTGGGGTTGAAGTGGGGATGGTAACGGAGGGAAGCAAATTCATCTCGGGACGGGCTGCTCTTCTGTTTAGGAAAGTGTATTAGTGGGTCTTGATTATCAGGACAAGGCCAGGCCCCCCTCCTCACGGCACCCAGGCCAGTGTTTGCAGGGAGAGAAAGGGAGCTGACGCCTCCCCGAGGTTACTGCGTTCTGAATTCCGGTTCGGCAGAAGACACAGAAGGTTTTGTCTTGCTGTGTTTGTTTGGGGAGGTCGCTGAGACTCAGAGAAGAAAAGAAAGGCAGTGGGAGGAGGCCTGGAATTTGGAGGGGATACCCAGCCATGTGGCAGGGGTGTCCTCCAACCTTGGGATGAGGGGTGGCCAGTGATGGTGCAGGGATGCCCCGCGATGTGGCTGCTGTCCAGTGCTGTACCTGGAGTTGCCAGACGTAGGAGGTATCAATACAGATGCCCAGTCACCTTTGAATTTTAGATAAACAACAATTTTTTTTTTCAGTATAAGATGTCCCAGACAATATTTGGGACATGCTTATACTAAAAGTGTATTTGTTTATCTGAAATTCACATTTGACTGGGAATCCTGTATTTCACCCGACAACCCTAGTCACCCCTCCCACTATTCCCCCAGACCCTAGTAAAAGTCTGTTATACCCAGTGTCCCTGCATGGCAAAGGAGAGAAGCCACCAGGTGTGGTGATAAGACATCCAGATGTGGCTGAGGAGGGGGCAGGGAGAACGGGGGGCGGCGGTGATGGTCCCCACCTGCGTCATCAGCACCTCTCCAGGTTCCTTGGAAATGTCCGGGCGGGCTTTCTGCCTTCCGCAGTTGGTGAGAATTTGGTGAATTTATCTGTGTGCTGCGGGAAGGGCTGCCCCTTGGGGCTGAGGGCCTTGGGCTGCACTGTTTCCATTTCTCTTTCAGGTTAGGGGACGTTCTTTTGGGCATCGCTCTCCTTTCCACTTGTCCTCGGAGCCTGCCACCCGCACTCTGCCAGATGGGCAGCTAGTGACCCAAAAGGACTTCTGTCTCAAGGGCAGGACCAGAAAAGCCTGGTCTGCTCAGGTGGTCACCTGGAGAACCCAGAGGATGACTTACCAGCCTGAGGACCCTCTAGAAAGTGGCAGAAGCTGTCTAGGAACTGCCCTCTGCCTGCCCTGGTCCCTGGCTGTGTTCATTACATTGTGCTACTGCTCTGTGTGGCCTCTGCTAGGGGGAATGCTCGCACGCCCCAGCCTGGAACTTATTTTTAACCTTTTTATTTTAATTTTTCCTCCAACAGAATCATTTTTTTGGTTATTATTAATTTATTATTCATACATTGATGGCATGGTTTCCTTTACATTATTGCTAGAGTAATCTTTCTAAAATAAAAAACTGTCACCTTCTAATTTCATGCACTTTTAATACCCCTCTACTTATACAAGCACAACCAAAATCTGAAAATACGGTACAAAATGTTCCTAATGGTCAGGTATTTGTCTTTTTTCCTGGCCTTATCCTTTGCAGCTCTCTGGATATAAATAATTACTTTTACACCAAGACTCAAACCTCCCAGCCTTTCTCACACCATGATGAACCCTCCACATGCATGAACACACATATGCATGTTCACGTGTGTGTGCACGCACACACTCACCTATCACTGGTTGCCTAATAAACATATTAAAACTTAGCTCATTCCAAGTAACTTGCTCCACCACTCATATAAACTTGTGCCCTATATATATTTCTATCATAACACATGTAATACTTGTAAAACATTCCACAAGGGATCTAGTTCCCTGACCAGGATCGAACCCGGGCCCCCTGCATTGGGAGCATGGAGTCTTAGCCCCTGGACCACCACGGGGAAGTCCCTCCTCCAACAGAATCTAATATAGAATTTGATAGTTTAAGCCAGGGAACTCAGGGACCAAAAGATAATAAGAGTCTGTTCTTTTACAGGGAGACAGCTTCACGCCCACAGGCAGAGATCCAAAAGGCAATACTGTGTCAAAGCATGGGCCCATCCATACCCAGGTTCCAGAATGCTATTAAATAGAAAGAACAGTCAGCTTTAGCACCTTGTGGGTAAAAAAGTGGATTAGATGACCCAGGGGCTATAAAGGAAACAATGAGACAGCGGTTGAGCGCTTAAATGACTTCCAATTACATGAGAAGATTGCTTTCTTTGAGCAATCCTTTAAGATAAGTAATCCTCCTTTTGCTACAGTTTTTTTTATACTCACATTTTTATGAGCTACAATTTTCTAAGAGCTTCACAAGGGATGCATTTTTCTAATAAATTTACATTCAACCTTCCCAAACACTTTATGTCTTGTTGGTTAGTACGATACATTTAAAGGCCTGTCTTATTTTGATGTATTTGTGTCCAGTGGTAAAGAAAAATGTTAGAGAAAAGCAGACAGTATGTTCTTTTTGGATTTAGGAAGTTAAGCCAATACGCATAGACATACTGGGTGAATGACATTAAAATATTCAACTTTGTTTCAATTCTTTAAAATAGAGAAAAAAAATTTGTTTCATGCAGTCCCCAAGTGACAGGGATACAACGTCAATCACCATCCGATCCACGTACAGTGGTTCTCAGCCAGGAAGTGTTTCTGCCCATAAGGGAAGCTGGGAAATCTGTGGAGCACCTTTGCCCCAGTGACTGGGCTGGGGGCTCTACTTGCATTTACTGGGCAGGGACGGGGAATCCGAAATGTCCTGTGATGCATGGGACTTTCTTACACAATGAACCGTGCCACCCAAAACACAGCAGAACCCCCATGTAGGCAGCTCTGCAGGAAAGAGCTCTTTGTAGGAGGCCCCTTTTATCTAGTCACGAACCTCAAACCAGGCGCCCCCACGCTCTACTCATCTCCGGCCCTAGCACCCCTTTCAAACCTTTTGATCACACAACGCCTCGCCTAATCTGTTGGCTCTTTCCCTAGGTCAAAGAAGTGGAAATGAAGAAGTAATTAACAGATGACCAGATCTCTTCCCCAGCTTCCCCTGCAGTGATCTCAAAAGCAAACTGTGCGAACGAGATAGCATCTCAAGAAAGAGCACAGGAAGTCGACAAGCCTGCACACAGTGGGGCGCAGCGCCACTCGGATCCCCCATCTCTATGATTAACTGAGATGACTTCCCTTTTTTCCCTTTAAAAACTTTCATGGCCGAGCAGAATCTTCGGAGATGGTTTTTGGGGGACCCTGAGTCCACCATCTCCCCAGATTGCTGGCGTTCTGCTGAGAAGCAACTTTCCTTTCTACCAACATCTGTCTCTCTCGAGTATTGATTTTCGAGCGCCGAGCAGCCGGACCTGACTTGGGAACACACAGCGATGTGCCGCTTTCTCTTAGTAAGGGAAGGACAGCTGGTGTAGAGCAGTTTCTCACTTTGGTGCTATTGACACCTGAGGCTGGGCAGTTCATCGGGCTGGGGGTGTCCTGTGCATTGTAGAACATTTAGGAGCGTCTCTGGGTTCTACCCACGGGATTGCAGGAGCACCCTCCTTCCCCAAGTTGTAACAACCAACACCATCTCCAGACATTGCCAAATGTCCCTGGGGAGGGGTCCCCCCACTTCTGTTTGAGACCCACTGGCACAGACACAGGTACATTTACAGACTAGTGGAGGGAGAGGAGAGAGGCTGAGCGGCGTCTGCATTTTGTCAAAGAAACGTGGGTGTCACCTGCAGCCCAGAGAGACTGGAGGGGATGAGTAGATCTGGTCTGAAAAACAGGGAGTAGGCGTGAACCTGAAGGTGGGAAAGGAGCCTTGGTGGGAGATGGAGAATCTTCCAGTGATGTTGGAATGCATGGGAGGATTCCGTTCATGAATTTAAAGTGGGCGAGTCAGCCTGGCCGTGTGGTTTGTTCCTGTAACTCGGAGCCTCCTGGGTGCAGGAGTAGAGGAGGAGGGATCAGGGTTGAACGGGGTTGGATGTAGCCAGGGGTGCTTCCGAGGGGGAGGGGCAGAGAACTTGCAGGTGGTCTTGGGTGGGGGGTTATAAAGACAGACCATGGAGTCTGAGCTGGGCGAAGGGGAAGGGGAGCCAGCAGGCGCTGACCGTGGTGAGATGAGATGGTGATGGGGCAGAGGACGGCTGGGCTCCATGCGGTGACTCAGGCAAGAAGGGCCTGGGGTAGGATGCTCAGAACGGAGGTTCGGACGTGGGGCGTGTGCTACCAGATCTGGATGTGGCCGAGGAAGTGAAAACCTTGCTGGAGAAGCGCGGGTGTAGGATCGACCATCGCACGATGCTGAAGGTGAGAAGAGGGCGGCAGCGGAGAGGAAACCGCGAGGCCTCTGTGGCTTCCTCCCACCTGTTCTGCTCGCGCCTCCAGGGCGACATCAGAACAAACAGAGCTGCCATTTTCTGGCCTGGCCTTTCAGACATCTGCCGAAAGCACTTACCTATTTCTCAAGACTTGTTTCAGTCTCGCTGCTTTTAGACTTACTAGTTTGTCAATATTCTTGTTAAACTTTAGTGTCCAGGATGGACCTCACTGCTCGAGCAGAAGGTTCACGAAGTAGAGGAGTAGGTCACGTCCGCCACTCCCTACTCCATCCTTCCAGGGAAGCGTGTACATGTCGTGTTGTTATGTTATGTTACTTCTTCTAAATTTTTATATGAAATTTGATTTAATTCTAATTTTATGGCGTACCAGTATAATGCCTCACTGTCCCAATTAAATTCCCCCCCCCCCCAGTTTTCTCCTTCCTTCTTGGCACCATTTTCCTGGCTGTGGCTTCAGCTTCTCCTGACAATTTTTCTGTGTCTCTCCAACAGGATTCAGTGTCTCAAGCTCCCACGTGGTTCAACCCAGGATCCTTCCACTGGCTCCCAGGTTCCCACCACTTTCCAGGGGCTGTAAATGGCCAAGGAACCAGAAACATCCTCCCCTCAGCACTCAGATGAAACCCCCTCCTATTAATCAACACCTTCAGGGCTCCCGCCAGTCATCCATCCATGCACAGTTTCACATCTTCGTGAAATTAGGTGTAAGAGAAACAAGTGTATTACACGCGAGAGAAAGAAGCCTACCCAGCACTACGATCCCTTGTTCGTATTATTCTGTCTTGTCAATAAGAACATCACTCAGGCTTTCTGTCAAGGGCCTCAGGGAAATCCACATACAGCGAGTAGACAATCGTCTTCCTGACTTATCACCTAGTAATACACCTATCGAAGAAAGGGATGGCCTTTTCGTCGTGCCAGCCTCCCCAACTACTACTGCCTGGAGGTGGTTGCTTCTTCTCAGTTTTGGGTGCACAACCATTTAAAAAAATGGTCTGTTCTGGAATAACTATGAAAGTTATTTGGGGTTCATCTGCAGACCCTCCCAGCCTCTGTTTTTTTGAGACTCTGAACAAATTGGTCCATTTTCATGCTGTGTTGATGCCTTTTCCACCCTTCAGTTCAATGCTCTTATTCATGGCTTCTCTGAGTTTCTTGGAATGAAATTTGTGTTATTTGGAAGCCTTGGCCATATGTCTGTAAAGGACAGAGTGCTACATTTCTGTAAGCATCTTGGGCTAGGATTTTCTCTTATGCAGCATCAAATCTTATGATTCAATAAACCCCAGGCAGTCATACACAAAGGGACAAGACATGCAAAAGGGGGAACTAGGTCCACTTCCAGGCAGGAGAGGAGCAGGGGTGCTAAAAACAGTTCACTCTGACAGGTCACGATTAAGCAGACTGCTCAATTTATAACCCTTTTCTCTGCAGTTTTCACCTTTCTCTATCATTTCGCCATGCTAAGAATATATTAAAATTAACATTCATTGATTGACTATCACACGTGTTTGAGTCATTTTAATATCTATATTTGAAAAGCATGTATATTATAAATAAGATCATGACCCCCCCAAAACACCAATGAGTGCCTTAGCATAGATTAGAATAAATTACCATGTCTCTATCTACACCTGCAAATGCATTGAGACTGGTACATCCATCTGCGGTGGGTTGAATAAGGTCTCCCCACAAAGATGTCCACGTCCTAGTGCCCAGAACGTGTGACTGTTACCTTGTATGGCAACATGGACTTTACAGATATGATTAAGTTAAGGAACTTGATATGGGAAGATTATCCTGGATTATTGGTGGGCCCAATGAAATCACAAGGGTCCTTAGACAGGGAGGTGGAAAATCAGAGCTGTAGGATCCAGGAAACGGGATCGACAGGTTAGATGATGCAAGGAAGGGGCCAGATGCCAAGAGATGCGGGTGGCCTCTAGGAGCTGAAAACGGCAAGGAAACAAATTCTCCTCTCAGAGCCTCCAGGGGGAACCTGCCCTGCCAACACCTTGATTGTAGCTCCGTAAGACTCATTTCAGATTTCTGACCTCCAGGACTGTAAGAGAATAAATCTGTGTGGTTATGAACCACAAATTTGAGGCAATTTATCACAGCAGCAATAGAAAACTATACACCATCCCTCAAGGCCTAACTCAAATATTCCATATATTCACTCAGTAAACATTAGTTGAACATAGCCTCATTACGTTCAAGGCTCTGGGGCTGGTGGAGAGTCAGAAGGACACAGTCCTGGCCCTCACGGGACTTACATTCTAGCAGGAGGGGCAGACGGCAGACAGCCTGCTGTACAATTAATGATTTATTCACTTGCTACTATAACATGGAAACTTGCCTATGTTTCCTGACCCTCAAAACATAGGCAGGGGGCTTCCCTGGTGGCGCAGTGGATAAGAATCCGCCTGCCAATGCAAGGGACACGGGTTCGATCCCTGGTATGGGAAGATTCCACATGCCGTGGAGCAACTAAGCCCATGCGCCACAACTACTGAGCCTGCGCTCTAGAACCCGCGTCCACAATTCCTGAAGACTGCGCACCTAGAGCCTGTGCTCCACAACAAGAGAAGCCACTGCAATGAGAAGCCCACACACCACAACAAAGAGTAGCCCCCGCTCGCCGCAACTAGAGAAAGCCCACACACAGCAACGTAAACCCACCCAACACAGCCAAAAATAAATAAATAAATTTATTTAAAAAAAAAAAAACAAC
Source organism: Aethalodelphis obliquidens (assembly GCF_003676395.1). NCBI lineage: Eukaryota > Metazoa > Chordata > Mammalia > Artiodactyla > Delphinidae > Aethalodelphis > Aethalodelphis obliquidens. Next base: position 5,331,955 of record NW_020837979.1, on the reverse strand, counting down.
AAAAAACATAGGCAGGCTTCCATGTTATAACATCAACCCAGAAACCTAGGAAATGAGTGGGAATTAGTTAGGTAAAGGCAGGGAAATCAGTGTAGATAGAAGGAAGAGCAAGGGCAAAGGTCCCCAGGCAGAAAAGAGCCATAAGACCACTGGGGCCAGCACAAAGGGGAAGGGCGATGCCACAGACACGGGCACTGCCAGGGGTGGACCACAGAGGCCGCAGAGGCCATGTTAAGATATGAAAATTTCATCCTAAGAGCAATGGGAAAACATTGAAGAATTTTAAGCAGGGTAATGGAATGATGAGATGTGCTTTTTGAAAAGATCCCTCCAGTTTTAGGATGGAAAGTGGGTTGGAAAGGAGCAAACAGGCATCCAGGGACACTGGTCAGGAGTGTTTAAAGAGTCCAGGTGAGCAACAGTAGAGTCTTGGGCCAGGTGGTGGGGAGAAGCAAGCTGGAGGGAAGTAGTCAACTGGGGGAGAGGTCTGGGAGGTAGACCAGTTGGACGTAGCTGACTGGTTGTGTAAGAAGAAGAAGCAGCGAATGGTGGTACCCAAGGGTCTGCTCTGAACAGCCAAATGGATGGGGAGCCCAGGAAGAGGAGCTCTCTGGGGAAGGAGGAAGAGGCTGAGCTCGAGGGGTCCTTGAGATGTCCAAGTGGAGATGTCCAGGAAGCAGCTGGAGTTGGGGTCTGGAACTCAGATGGGAGGTCTCAGATGGGAATATAAGTTTGGGAGTCACTGGCATGTAAGTGCAGTGTTTGGGAGCGGATGGGGTACAGCAGGGAGAGCAGAGAGAGTGAAGACGCCAAGCCTCCTTCATGAGAGACTCTCTCCATCAACCATTTCCAGGCCAGTGTCTCCTGGAGGATTTACCACGCTCAGCTTGTTCTAGAAGGATTTCCACGTGTGTCTTACAACCTTTTCCTCCTCTCGAAGGTGTGTGGGGGGTACTATTACCTGTCATCTCTGTGCCTAACACTGCTTAGCACAGTTCACTGCACAGTAGATGCTGAAACGGATGTTTCATTGCAACAGGCTGCCAGCCTGCACCTGTATGAATTTAAAAGATTTCATGTCTTGCTTCTATCTCAGTGCAACTCACACGATGGAAGTTATATTTGAACAACTTAAAACAGACAACATTTCTGTATTTTTGTAGATTTTGCAGCTTCTGACTCAGTTCTCTCTGAGAGGTAGGTGGGGAGGTTCCCTGCTTTCAGGCGGCAGCTGCTGTGAGGGGGCAGGGGGTAGGGCGGAGCAGCAGGGCTGAGCAGCCCAGGTGTCTGGGATTGAATCTCAGCCTCCATTAGAACTTGGACTGTGGGCCCTTGTCCAAGTCGCTCATTCTCTCTGGGCCTCAGTTTCCTCATCTGTAAAAGGGGGCTAACAATAGCACCTCTCTCGTGAGCATCTTGAAAGGGTCACACGGGTTATACGTCTCTGTTGCTTAAAACAGTGCTTGGCACAGAAGTAGTACCAGCTACACGATTGCTCTTATGCCTCTGAGGGATGCAGTGGAGACAGGGCACGGTCAATGTTCTCCTCCTCTGCCCATCTCTGTCACCCCGACTCCTGCACAGAGGAAACAGCTGCTCATGACGATAGCTACCACTTATTAGTACTGACCACGCACTGGAAACTTTACACTCACTGAAACATTTCATTCCCACAGCACACGGGAGTACTGTTGTTCCCATTTTAGGGTTAAGGAAATTGAGGCCTAGATAAGTTAAGTAGGTTGTTCAGGGCAGTCACGTATTTTTATTCATTCATTCATTCATTCATTCATTTATTTGGCTGCGCTGGGTCTCAGTTGCGGCACGCGGGATCTTCGTTGCCACCTGCAGGATCTTTAGTTGAGGCGTGTGGGATCTATAACAGTCCCCTGACCAGGGATCGAACCTGGGGCCCCTGCATTAGGAGGACGGACTCTTAACGGCACAGCACCACCAGGGAAGTGCATTACTTGGTATTACTTGGTGGGTTTAGGTATTACTTGGTGGGTTTAGGAGTCAAATCGATGAACCTCAAATCGGAAGCTTTCTTCTAATATTGGAGCAATCAAATTTAAGTATGTGTTAAGAATTCCTGAGTGGTTCCGTGAAGATGCGGATTCTAAGCTCCCTTCATCAGAGACAGCTGGAGACCAGGAGTCTGCATTTTACAAGCAAACCTGGCGTATTTCCTGGTCTCAGGCTGCTCCCCAAGCATGGCTTAGTTACCCTGCAGCCTGCCAGGCAGTTCCAAATTCAAACCTGGTCCTGTTCCCAGGCCACAGGGTTCCAGAATCAAAACTGGTCAGAATCAACCACTTCCGTGATCCAGCCAAGCTCCCTCTGCCATCTGCCGGCTCAGCTGAGACCCCGCCAGGGCCGGCAGGGCGCAGTGCTCAGCTGCGGCCACCTGAGAATCTTAACTCCACCATGGTCCCCCTGGCCTCAGCCTGGATGATGTTGAAATAGCACAGCAGGGAATTCCCTGGTGGGTCACTGGTTAAGACTCTGCACTTCCACTGCTGGGGACATGGATTTGATCCCTGATCCGGGAACTAAGATCCCGCATGCCGTGAGGCACAGCCCCCCCAAAAAAAAAAAAGAAAGAAAGAAAGAAAGAAATAGGACAGCAGCCCCCACAGAGTCAGGAACCCTCAGAGTGCGCTCAGCTTTCTTCCTTATCCCGCATCACGGCACCTCCAGGGGCTGTCTCTCTAGTCTAACGTGTAACACACACATTACCTAGCGTCCCCATCCCTGCACTGAAGGTTCAGTTGTTCTTTTCCAAAATCCTATTGTCTACCTTGCTGAGAGGTGTGCAGCAAACGATGAACTAGAAGAGGGGAAGCTGCCTGGTGCTGGACCACTTCATTCACTTGAAAGGAAAGACGGGGTCGACAGGGAGAGCAGAAGCCGGGTGGCAGGAGGTGCTGGGCCAGGAGGAGAGCCAGCTGCAGAGATGGTGCGGTGGAGACAGGGGATGCTACGGAAACTGAATACCGTATCATCCATTCATCTGTCTTCCAGCTTTCAGGCCCTCAGTTTCCTAACCTGGAAAATGAAAGGCAGGAGTGGATGGACAGGGCTCTGCCAGGCTGAAAGCACTTCTAAGTACACTGGAGTCTTGTCCCATTTTCCAGGGAAAGCTTTGCTGCTGCATGAGTCACATTTGCCTGCAGCTCAGTCAACCAGGAGAAAAAGGCGGAAAGGAAGCGAGTGAAGCAGGATCAGCAAGGGGCTGGGTGCGCGTGCAAACATCCCCTGTCCTGGCAGACTAAGGGGGCCGAGTGGTCTTCTCGGAGGGAGGGGTCTGGGTCTGGGCCCAGGGACTGAGACCCAGGCAGTCCTCATGAGTGAAAAGAAAGAAAGTCAGACAGAAAATGAAATGCATCCTGGGGAACAATTACTGGGACTAGAAGATTTGAACACAGCCTTAAGATGGGAATAGAGCAGTAAAGAATGGAAGGAACTTTCAGGAGGTTAGTATCTTACATTTGAAGGCCAAGTCAGGTTGAGTTGGATGAAACGGAAAGGATGGAGAAGTGGATGGATAGACAGGAAGTAAAGATGCTGAGCTGGTGGAAATCACAGGTACAATGTGGAATTCTACTCCTCCCCTGTTGTGGAAGGGCATGGTTTTAACAAAGGGGGGCCCTTTATATATGTGGTCATGTGTTACATCTCACTCTCTGGATTCAAATGACTGATGACAAGTAAGCAGGGAGGAGCCTGTGTCTCTTAGGTCTTACCTATGCACGCCTGGCATTAGTGAAGTGCTCCATGAATATCCTTGGAAGGACAAATTCTCATTCTCAATGCCATATTTAGTATATTCCTTTGTACAAAGGATGCCTAATTCCATTAATGTTCAATTGAATTCATTATCAGTATCTCTTACTTTGTCTTTACATTATTAGAGTATCAGCTTTCCTTCTTAAATCCCTTCGTAAGCCGATTAATTAAAATCTTTTTCTTTCCTTGGTCAGACATTTTCTTAGTATTTCTACACACTAGATAATTTAGGTACACGTCTGTATTATCTCAGGAAAGTTACTTCAATTGTGTGTTTTTCTCATGGGGAAGGCCCAGCTTATAGAAGCAAAAGATACTTCAATTTTAAAAAATCGTTTTTAAAAAATACAAAAAAAGCCCAAATTTAAAAGTTAGGGAAAGAAAAAAAAAAAAGGAAGAAGCAAAAGGACATTGATCAAGAATATGTACAATTGGAATGTCATATTGAATCTTTAGTTTTTCTGTTTCTTCCAATGACAAAAGAAGAGAAAATTAGATAAAAATGCATTAGGAAAATACTTGCAGATTATATGTCTGATAAGGGTCATATCCAGAATGTATAAAGAACTCTTACAATCTAATATAAAAAGACAAATAATCCAATTTAAAAATAGGTAAAGGCTTTGAATAGACAGTTCTCCAAAGAAGATTTACAAATAGCCAATAAACACATAAGAAGACACTCAGCATCATTAGTCATCAGGGAAATGCATAACAAAACCACAGTGCGACACCACTTTGCACCCATTAGGATAGCTATAATAAGAAAGGCAGGCAAGGGCTTCCCTGGTGGCGCAGTGGTTGAGAGTCCACCTGCCGATGCAGGGGACACGGGTTCGTGCCCTGGTCCGGGAAGATCCCACATGCCGCAGAGCAGCTGGGCCCGTGAGCCATGGCCGCTGAGCCTGCGCGTCCGGAGCTTGTGCTCCGGACCGGGAGAGGCCACAAAAGTGAGAGGCCCGCAAACCGCAAAAAAAAAAAAAAAAAAAAAAAAAAGGCTGACAATAACAAGTGTTGGCGAGAATGTGGACGAGCTGGAGCCCTCATACATTGCTGGTGGGAATATAAAGCGGTGCAGCCACTGAGGAAAGCAGTTCTGCAAAACGTTAAACACAGTTACCATGTGATCCAGCAATTCCACACCTAGATATATACCAAAGAGAATGGAAAACATATGTCCATACAAAACTTACACGCAAATACTCACAGCCGCATTCTAACAGCCAAAATGTGGAAACAAATTTCCATCAACTGATGGCTGGATAAAGAAGATGTGGCATATTCGTACAATGGAATAGTATTTGTCTAGAAAAAGGAATGAAGTACTGATACATGTTACAACATAACGAACCCAGAAAACATTGTGCTAAGCGAAAGAAAGTAGTCACAAAACCCACATAATACACACCAATGTTCATAGCAGACTATTTACAATAGCCAGGACATGGAAGTAACTTGCGTCCATCAACAGATGAATGGATAAAGAAGATGTGGTACATATATACAATGAACCATCACTCAGCCATAAAAAAAGGAATGAAATATTGCCATTTGCAGCAACATGGACGGATCTAGAGATTATTATACTAAGTGAAGTCAGACAGAGAAAGACAAATATTATATGACATCACTTCCATGTGGAATCCCAAAAAATAATACAACTTATTTACAAAACAGAAACAGACTCACAGACGTAGAAAACAAACTTATGGTTACCAAAAAGGAAAGGGAAGGGGAGGGATAAATTAGGAGTATGGTATTAACAGATACACACCACTACATATAAAACAGGTAAGCAACAAGGATTTACTGTACTGCATGGGGAAGTATATTCAGCACCTTATAATAACCTATAATGGAAAACCTGAAGATGTACACCTGCAACTAACACAATATTGTAAATCAACTATAGTTAAGTTTAAAAAGCCACATATTATATGATTCCATTTATATGAAATGTTCAGAATAGGCAAGTCCACGGAGACAGAAGATAAACTGGTGACTGCCAGAGGCTAGGGGCCTTGTAATAAGATGCTTACATCTACCTTAACAACTCTAAAAGCTTTCCGGCGGGTGTATATGTATGGGACCTACAACCTCATTGTCAATTCATGTCATTTCAGCTCCTAGTGGAATCATGTCTAACAGGTAAGTAGAACGTTTGTGAACCGGATGGCAAGAAGTAGCTGGAAGGTGCAGGAAAATGGTAACATAAGGACAGAGAAACTGGAATCATCAGTGGCTTCAGGAAATGGATCCCCTGGGAACCATGGGGACAAAAATTCATGGAGCTGAAACAAAATAAGGGAGAGAGAAGCAGTTGCAGGTTGCTAGGTGAGCTGGCCAGAGAAATGAGTAGAAGAAGGAAGAGAATACTCAAACATCTGCTCACTAAGTTTTCTCTCTGTGGGGTTCTCTGACTCCTCCCAGACAGCTCTTTTATTTTATTTTAAATTTTATTTATTTATTTATTTATTTATGGCTGCATTGGGTCTTTTTTGCTGCACCTGGGCTTTCTCTAGTTGTGGCGAGCAGGGGCTACTCTTCGTTGCAGTGCATGGGCTTCTCATCGCAGTGGCTTCTCTCGTTCCGGAGCACAGGCTCTAGATGCACGGGCTTCAGTAGTTGTGGCACGTGGGCTCAGTATTTGTGGCATGCAGGCTCAGTAGTTGTGGTGCACGGGCTTAGTTGCTCTGGGGCATGTGGGATCTTCCCGGACCAGGGCTCAAACACGCACTGCCAGAGAAGTCCCCAGACAGCTCTTTTAAAAGCTACTTGAGGGCTTCCCTGGTGGCACAGTGGTTAAGAATCTGCCTGCCAATGCAGGGGACACGGGTCCAAGCCCCGGTCGGGGAAGATCCCACATGCCCCGGAGCAACTAAGCCCACGTGCCACAACTACTGAAGCCCGTGTGCCTAGATCCCATGCTCCACGACAGAAGAAGCCACTGCAATGAGAAGCCTGCACACCGCAACAAAGAGTAGCCCCCGCCGCAACTAGAGAAAGCCCGCGCGCAGCAACAAAAACCCAACACAGCCAAAAATAAATAAATAAAATAAAACAAACAAATAAATAAATAAATAAAAGTTACTTGAGTTAATGTTAACTTTCTGATTACAGGAATGTGTGGGCATAGGAGAAGAGGTGACATGAATCTGGCCAGAGAGCAATTTATTTAGAAGATTTATATGTTGCCTTCAAGGGGAATGAACACAATTCAGAGAAGAGAACTGGAACTTGGTGTCTTTATCTGATTAGGGCTGGAACCTGTACTTTGAAATGCTCGTCGTGTCCCAGGTGGACGTGAGACACATCTTGGCTATTAGAAGGCAAGCTACTGCAAGCACAGGCTTATTCTGTAAGCTCATTTGACGGGGCTCATCTAAAGAACCATGGGAGCGCGCCCTCTCCGCAGTTCTAGGCAGCAACTCGCAGAGCCTGCGTTTGGAATTAGGCTGGGCTGAGGCTTTCAGCTATCATTCAACAATATCTTTTCTTCTGACAAAAACAGTTAAAAACATAGAGATGGCTAACGGGCATTTAGATTTCTGGAATCTCTTTTTATTTTCAGCACAGAAAAAAAGGATTAAACTCAGTGCATACAATTTGGTTGTCTGTGCTAAGTGTTCATCCGGTGCCCACTGCACATAACGGCACATAAAGGCAGGCCCACCCTCCCACCAACAGCCTCCTCTTATTTATGCTGTTTCACCAAAGCAGTTTCTTCTCCTGTCAACATGCCTATAAAATGCAGGACCTGCTCATAGGCTAGGGCAGGAATCTACGCTCAAGCACATTGCCCGAAACTGCATGTGAGCAACCGCTTTTGATGTGTGATCCTGCAGCGCTGAATTGCCTCTGTAATAGGCACCCCTTATGGGTCATCATTCTGAAAGGCTCCCATTCTTGGTCCAATAAGCCCACAGGGCTTCAATCTAGTCATGGTCTGGCACCCCTCCTTCAGAAACTAGATACCTTTAAAAACTAGAATCTTAGCATCTCCTCTGATGCCAAATCACAGAGGCCTGGTCAGTTAGAGCTCTGACCACTGTTTGGGCAGGGATGCTTTCGGCCTGGGACAGGAAAGGGGCTGTGACCCATGGCAATGGCCACGACCACCTGTTGTTAAAAGCCTTTTGGGGAAAAGGAAAAAAAGCGTCTTCAGATCTTCCTTTCTTGATAATCAACTCTGTCTTTCTAGAAACCTAGCATTTGTCCAAACTATCAAATGAAAACATTTTTTCATTTTAGGAAAAGCCTCCGGATTCCATTTATTTCTAGATCTTCAACACGAAAGATGAGCCTACGCCAGCAGAATGTGGTTCATTCTGGTCCTGAGGGCTTGCTTTGCTTTGGCTAAGAAGATGCAAAACATAGACCCAGGGCATGCAGGCCTGCGTGCTCGGGAAGGAAAGACGTTGCAATGGAAGAGAAATTTCTCAAGCGGGCTTTCTTTGTCAAGTCCATTTTTAGTGAATCTCCATACAACTGGGCCCCCGGTCTGAGCATAACTTCACTGCGTCCCAGGAGCATCTGTACAGGCTGATGTGTTGAAGGGAGAGGAAATGGGAAAGAAGAGCTTGCTGATGGCTGGTGAATTTTGCAAACTGGAATCTTATTCTCAACTCGTCATCTTCACCTGAGCTAGGAAACAGATTCACATCCCTAATTCATCTAATGAATTAAATGAAGAAATCACAGCACAAAGGGGTAAACGGAATAAGTGAATAAAACAAACTGTAAACAAACTAACAATAATTAGGCAAGACATGTTTGTAGGTTCTGGTTTGGATGGATGTAATGAATGATGAGGTGGAAAAGCCACTTCCCTTCCTACCATTCTCAGACTTAACTTGACTTTGTTTTATAAATGATGTGAGTCATCCGGGGGCTGGACCGCGGTTCTCAGCAGCCTTCACTGGAAACCCAGGAAACGCCTATCAGACCCACCCCACGTCCTAACCAACATAAAGAAGTGTCAGAACTCACCTCCGAGCTCCTTCAAACTATGAAGCCTCGTCCCCCAAGTGGTTCTCATCTTTGGGCTGGGGGAGGGGCAAGGCTGTCCAGATCATTATGGTATGTCACCCTCACTCTGTCTCCATGGAATTGAAAGTCACTCTACTACTCTAATTTGTGAGAGTTTGCTCTTTATAGCCTCCCTGTAGCAATCTAGATGCTGTTCTCACTTATTCTGTCTTTTCCACTCTCGGACTATCTTGACTCCAGCTACCCATGAAGCCAGAAGGCCTGCAGATTTCCCCTTCCCTCTCCAGCACAAAGCGAGGTGCTGAATAGGTAAGATACTCCAGAAACTTTCCTTGGTTACTCTGTCCTTTTTCAGTACTGAAAGTCATTCTCTACTTATCATCCTGTCTGATTCATTTTCCAAATTTTCTCCTCTAGGAAGAAGGACAGGGTAATAGCACCTAATTCAATATGTCCTGAGATGGGAGTCAAGACGACTGTGCCCCCCCAAAATGGACAAGTAGATCAATGGAACAGAATCAAGAGCCCAGAAATAAGCCCACACACCTATGGCCAATTAACCTTCGACAAAGAAGGCAAGAACAACAATGGAGGAAAGACAGTCTCTTCAACAAATGGTGTTGGGAAAAGCTGGACAGCTACACACAAATCAATGGAGTTAGAACACCCGCACACACCATACACAAAACTAAACTCAAAATGGTTTAAAGACCTAAATAAAACTCCTAGAAGAGAACATAGGTAAAGCATTCTCAGACATAAATCATAGGCATATTTTCTTAGATCAGTCTCCAAAGGCAAAAGAAATAAAAGCAAACATAAACAAATGGGATGTAATCAAACTTAAAAGCTTTTGTACAGCAAAGGAAACAATCAACAAAACAAAAAGACAACCTATGGACTGGGAGAAAATATGTGCAAATGATGCGACTGACAAGGGGTTAATATCCAAAATATACAAACAGCTCATACAACTCAATATCAAAAGAATAAACAACCCAATCAAAAACTGGGCAGAAGATCTGAATAGACAGTTCTCCAAAGAAGACATACATATGGCCAACAGGTACATGAAAAGATGCTCAACATCGCTAATTACTAGAGAAATGCAAATCAAAACTACAATGAGGTATCGCCTCACACTGGTTAGAATGGCCATCATCAAAACGTCTACAAGTAATAAATGCTGGAGGGGGTGTGGAGAAAAGGGAACCTTCCTACACTGTTGGTGGGAATGTAAATTGGTATAGCCACTATAGAGAACAGTATGGATGTTCCTTAAAAAACTAAAAATAGAGCTACCATATGATCCAGCCATCCCACTCCTGGGCATATATCCAGAAAAGATGAAAACTCTAATTCGAAAAGATACATGCACCCCAATGTTCATAGCAGCACTATTCACAATAGCCTAGATGTGGAAACAACCTAAATGTCCATCAACAGATGAATGGATAAAGAAGTTGTGGTACCTATATATACCATTGAATACTACTCAGCCATAAGAAAGGGTGAAATAATGCCATCTGCAATACATGGATGGACTTTGAGGACATTATGCTGAGATAAATCAGACAAAGACAAATACTGCACGATATTCCTTATATGTGGAAACTAAAAAAGCCAGACTCATAGAAACAGAGATTTAATGGTTACCAGGTTACCAGTGCCTGGGGGTTCGGGAACTGGGGAGATGTTGGTCAAAATGCACAAACTCGCAGTTAGAAGACGAATAAGTCCTGGAGATCTAAAGCACAACACAGTGAGTGTATTCAACAGTACTGTGTTACAGGGACTTCCCTGGTGGTCCAGTGGTAAAGAATCCGCCTTCCAATGCAGAGGACGTGGGTTGGATCCCTGCTCAAGCAACTAAGATCCCACACGCCGCTGGGCAACTAAGCCCGAGTGCCACAGCTATTGAGCTCACGTGCCTCAACTAGAGAAGAGAAAATCCACACACCACAACTAAAGAGAAGCCCGAGCGCAGCAGCTAAGCTCCCGTGTGTCGCAACTGAGACCCAGCGCAGCCAAAAAAAAAAAAATTTAAAAAAACAACAACAACAAAACCCAACAAAAAAGCCCCCAATACTGTATTATAAACTTCAAAGTTGCTAAAAGACTAGATCTTAAATGTTCTCACCCCAAAAAAGAAATGATAATTATGTGACGTGACAGAGACGTTGGCTAAGACTTCAGGGATAACCACATTGCAATACATACATGTATCAAATTAACACCATGGACAACGTTATACATCAATTATATCTCAATTTTTTAAAAAAGCATTTCTTAGCTGTATGCCAGACACATACATCAGTTTAGATTACAAGTGTTCAGGTTAAACCTCTCCATTTAATAAAACTAGGGTATAAGTCACATACTAAGTCAATCAGCAAAGGATTAGCCACTATTATTTATTCCGAGAGGGAGGCAGGTGTCCTCCAGGCAGGGCCTCCTAGGCCACATTCAGGAGTTTGCTATTTCTCCTAGTGAAAGAGTTTAAGCAGGAGAATCCCAGGGTCTTATATGGGTTTTGAAATATTACTTCAGATATTGGATTGAGGATGAAATCAAGGTGAGAGAGCGTGAACTGGGGAGACCAGTTGGGGGCAACTGTAGTATATGTTCCCAGAACAGATAATAGTTGAGTATGTGAAGACACACACACACATCTATCTATCTATCATCATCCCTCTCTCTCCCTCTCTCCCTCTGTCTTGTCCACCCATCTGCTTATTAAACACATACACATTATACATACAATTGTCCTGTACACCCAACGGAGCTCTAAAGTACAGAGGGCCAGCTCAGCCTGCCCTTGCAGTGGAATCAGACTTACATTCGCTTCTGTTTGTTGGACGGCTTCCTTCTCAAGCTATGTCCTGTCGGTGGAGGTCGAGCTCACCAGACTGCCCCAGTCCAGACTCTGCAGGAACCAGGGCTAACCCTGCTGGATGCAGAGGCAGACCTGCAGCTGAGATGCCCAGTGGACCCTGCAGGAAACGGCTGGGAAGGCACCTCTTTCCTCCTCTCAGAGCATCAGTGGCCACGCTGCTCCCTCTCTGTCCGACCTTGGTTTATGGTTCAGGCTCTAAGGGCTCCTCAGACAAACATGGCCCCCCAGGCCTACAGGAGTCTCAGGAGGCATCGTGTAGACAGGCCGGGTCCTGGCTTTGTCTTCCCGCTTAGGGAAAATCCACCTCCACCCCAGTGCACAGACAGGCAGAGGGACATGAGCGCACAGAATGCACCAGATCTGAGGGTAAAAATGCTGCTGAAAGTTTGCAGTTCACAAGAACACCTGCTTCACGGAACGGAGGCGATTCTCATGCTTTCCAAAGGTCAAAGGATCAGGTGTCCTGGATTTACCGTCATCACCGTGAGAAGTGGGTGCTTTTCTGGCTCTCCCTGCTCCGTGGGAATCTCTGCAGGCCGGGATCAGGCAGGAGGGGCAGCTTCCTGCAGCCTTGCAGGCGGCCCCTTGAACTTCACGCAGGTGCTTGTCAGGGACGTTCTTAGCCACGGACGTTTCCACCTGATGCTTCTTTACGCTCCCGTGGCCCGAGGAGCGCTGTTCAATTCAGGGCTCTGCTCTTTGCCCGCCTTTGACTTGTTAAGTCTCTGCTCAACATTACCAAGATTCTGGAGGCAAAACCTACAGGGTGATGCTGCACTTGGAATGTGAGTTTCACGCAGCTGAATCACACCTGGGCTGAAGCAGGTCCTGGAAAGTAGTGGACCCGGGGGGACAACGAGCCTCATTGTCTGACAATCCCTGCTTTGAGGCGCGATGCTTACTAAGGCCACAGTTAACTGTGTAGATATTTATTTACATTGTATTTTAAGACTTCAGAAGCTGGCACAGTGCGAGGGAGTAGAGTTTCACATGAGGGCTTAGACAGAGGGGTACCAGTGGGTGGTGGCTCATCCCTCCTCCTCCAGGCCAGTTACAAGGGTCTGGGATACTGGTGCCCTTGGCCCTGGGGGGTGGGGTGGGGCTGGGTGGTCCCCTCCGGCCGTGAGTTGCCTCATCCAGGTACCCTGGTGTGCTGCACGGAGGTCTGCAACTCCAAGCGCGACCTGCTGCGAAGAGGGTCCGCACACATGGCCGCAAGCGTGCCCAGCCCCCGCCCCCAGAGAGGGCCTCTCTAAGCTGGATTTCTCATGGCCCCAAGCTCCTGCTGACGGCTGCCTGGGACCTTCCAGGAGACAATTCCCTCCACAACCTCAGTGCTGCGGTACGTCCTCTGCTCTATTCTGTGCCCACCTCCAGGGACCGGTGTGCTCTGGGGTCTGCGATCAACGTGCCCTGCACAATGGCTGCCTTTAGGCTGCCTGAATGAGGAACACCTCAGACGTCTAGAAAGGTACCTGGGAATATACTTCTAGTAACAGCAAGCTTGTTGAGACTATTCCATGAAATAGTCAAGAACAAGGAGACTATTCCATGAAAAGAGGAGGCACTCCTTTTCCTGGCTTCCTGCCAGCCCCAATAGGGCACTGGGTCAGCTGAACTGCCTCCACCCTGATGGATGGATCTCCCACCAGTTCCCAGGGGTAAGCGACAGGGTCCTATCCAGGCTGCATTTTATGGTGCATTGTTGCTTTGATTATTACCACTTCCCCTCCTCAAAGAACTGACACATTTGTTTGCTGAATGTGTTTTTCATATTTTGCATAAAGAGTCATAGCATTTTGGAGCTGGGGGTATCTTATCCCAGTTCGAAAAGCATCACTACATTACAGGCGAAGGGACTTGCCCAAGGTCCCCTGCTGCCTCTGCTACTACTGCAGGGGTGCCCTCCCACGTGCGTCCCGCCCCCCACCCTCCCCAAGCTCGGCGCAGACACGGCAGTGGCAGGATTGGACCTCAAGCTCCACATTCTGATTTCAGACAAAGGTGTTGGACACAGTGTTCCATTTTTGCCCAACTGTCCTTTCTTTGAGAGAGTTTTTGAGAACGTGATTTAAGGGCCTCTGGGTCTTTATTGCACACACCTCACTAGGGCAGGTAGAAATTAATTTGAAAAACAATAAGTGTATTCTATGCTGCATGTGCCTTGGAGACAAACCACTGGCTCTTCCTTCACTCCCCTCCCCTCCCCTCCCCCACCCCCACCTTTGCCGTGACAAAGAGAGCTGCCATTTATCCATCCAGTGTTGTGCAAGACGCTACAAATCTTTCCAACTCTCTCCATCACCCTAGGAGGTAGAAACTACTATTCCCATTTTACAGATGAGGAAACGGAGGCTCCCGAAGGTTCAATAACTTGCCCCAAATCACACAGCTTGGTGAGTGGTAGAATTCTATTGATCTGATTCCACGGCTATATATACTCTTTCCACGTGAAAATACATTTCTACAACATACGTTGCCAATGTATCTGGAACACATTGGCTCTAGGCTTTTAACTGTTTGAAATGACTTGTATTCTAAACCAAGATCAGCTTCATATTTAAGTTTTGTATCTTCTGGAGATGTGTCTTAGGAGCCTAAGACATAACTGTGAAAAACCATTTGGAAGCCACATAAGAAGTTAAGATCACTTTATCAGAATAAAGTCGTCATTTCAATAATTTTTTTCAAAGCAAAAAAGAACCTTCAAAACTACCTAGTCCACCACTTAATTTCATAGATGAGGAAAGCAATGTGGAGAACCCAGTGACTTAGCCACAGTCTCGGTGCTGGTGAGACCCAGAGCCAGGCCCAGAACCTGCCCCCTAGCCAAGTGGCAAAGACAATGCTTTGCATCTCAGGGCCCCGTGAAAGCCACAGCCTCCCTGCCTCGTGCAGAGGACCTGGATGGGGGAGGCCGGGCCCTTGCCTACCTGCAGAACTCTCCTTCGGATTCCGGCAGCAGGAGGGAGGCCGTGGGGTTCTTCATCAGATCAGCCACCAGGAGGTCCTTGGGTGTCACATAGAAGAAAGGAACCCCCGTGCTGTTGTTGAAGGGGCCGTCACTGACCGGCAGGCAGTTCCCAAACGGCAGTCCTGGGATCTAACAAAAAAGGCCTTTTCAATGCAGGGTTGTGGATTGACTTGAGCTGGGAGCTCAGTCTGTGTCTCTGACCAGGAAATATAGCATTGGGGGTGCGAGGGCAGCATGGCATCACCGTGGTTTTGACAGGTCATGAATCAAAGCGAAGTGGTTCCCCACCTGCCCACTTCACCCGGTGACGGCTCCAGAATTCCTACAGAGGAGCTTAGCAGTGGCATCTGTAGAGGAGGGATGGTTAGGGGATTATTCTTGAAGCTGCAGGTACACAGCAAACACACTCTATTAAACTGAAAGTTATTTGGGGTAAAGGCAATGAAAATCATGGAAGGGTGGAGGGTCACTAAAACCTTTCTCACAAGCTAGCCCTTGGGAGCCCCACTGCCTTCACCACCTCCCCCATATTTTTGGCAACTTTGGGGATAGAATCTAAGTCTTTTTTTTTTTTTTTTTTTTTGCGGTACGTGTGCCTCTCACTGTCGTGGTCTCTCCCATTGCGGAGCACAGGCTCCGGACGCGCAGGCCCAGCGGCCATGGCTCATGGGCCCAGCCGCTCCGCGGCATGTGGGATCTTCCCGGATCGGGGCACGAACCCATGTCCCCTGCATCGGCAGGCAGACTCCCAACCACTGCGCCACCAGGGAAGCCCAGAATCTAAGTCTTAACCTAACATCTTACCTGGTCTTTGGACTCCAGGAACTTTCTGGTATTGTTTCCTTTAGGGTCACACCACTTTCTCACTTATTAGTCACATTTTAAAATTGTAATCAATAATATTTTAATAGGATAACTCAGCAACTTATGGGAATTTGGTTTCTTATCCTTCTAGCTTCAAGGAAGACACATAAACATGCTAAACCAATGTTTTGCTCACGATCATCCAGTAGAGCAGATGAAATTCTCAGACACATACACAAATACTTCTTAGGTTTCTCCCAAGCCCTGCTGGGTCCAGCATCATGACCTTTACCCTTCACAGAGCGTTCCTCATTGTTACTTAGCTCAGAACTCGGGGCTATCTTTGTCTTTGAAGTGTCGCATGACAACAGTGTGTAGAATTGTGATAAGGGGTGGTTTTAATCTTTTAGAAAACCCAATGTTGAGGAATCCTACAAAATGCTAATATGTCATTCCCAGCTCCTGTTTCTCAGCTGGTCACTCACAAACTGAGTAGAGTCATGTCTTGCACACGTGCCAGGCACATGGTAAATGTTCTCTGAATTTATTGCATTTGGAGTATACGTCAATACTGGAAAAGGGAACTACTAACAAAGCTAAGAAAAGGGATGTTGAAAGTCATAATACCTTGAATACACTGGCACTAGAGTTTTAATTGCTTGAAGTGATCTGTGTTTTAAACCAAGATCAGCTTCATATTTAAGCTTCATATCTTCCGAAGGTATGTCTTAGGAGTATAAGATATAGCTGTGAAGAACTATTTGGAAGCTGTGAAAGACCTTATGATCATTTCTCATCAAAATAAAGTTGTCGGGCTTCCCTGGTGGCGCAGTGGTTGAGTGTACACCTGCCGATGCAGGGGGCGCGGGTTCGTGCCCCGGTCCGGGAAGATCCCACATGCCACGGAGCGGTTGGGCCCGTGAGCCATGGCCGCTGGGCCTGCGCGTCCGGAGCCTGTGCTCCACAACGGGAGAGGCCACAACAATGAGAGGGCTGCGTAACGCAAAAAAAAAAAAAAAAAAAAAAGTTGTCATTTAGATATTTTTTTTTCAAAGCAAAAAAGGACGTTCAAAACTACCTAGTCCACCACTTAATTTCATAGATGAGGAAAGCAAAGTGGAGAACCCATTGACTTGGCCACAGTCTCTGAGCTGGTGAGACCCAGAGCTGGGCCCAGAACCTTTCCCCCGGCCAATGACTTACACACTCCATAAAACAGTATTTTTTTTTTTGCATGATATAAATAGGAGTTCAAATTACTGCCCTGTAATAAAACCCTTACATCTGTCTTAACAGCCCTAAAAGCTTTCTGGAGGGTGTACACGTATGGATGTTACATCTTTATCATGTATCCACGGCATTTCCACTTCAGGTGGAATCATGTCTAACAGGTGAGTAAAACATCTGTGAAACGAACGATGAAAGCTGCAGCTGACGACAGCGCTGTCAGTCCAACATTTACACGCTTCGCACAATAAATCTCCTTTCCAGAACAGTTCTCGAATTCCATTTTTTAAAATGCAAATTTCCGCCAAAGCCCCGGTTCGGGGTCAGTAAGTGATGGGGCAGCTCTGGTCTATGGGCGGGCAGGGGCTGGACGCGCTACTCGGTGATGCCAAAGGTGGCTCAGGCTTCTTTTGTCCAGGTCTCTGGTCGGGCGCTGGTTATTTGCACACCTCTTTGGCCATTTCAAGACTGCGCTTCTCGACTGCGCTACGGTCCCCATCCACCTGGCAGGAAGCCTGCTTGTCGTCCTCTCCCCCAGCACCCCCCCCCCACCCCTCCTGCCTTTGCCAGGGTGCCAGGGTAACCGAAGCACAATCTGGCTGCATTAATTACACGCTGTCCACGCCGATCCAGCCTCCAGCGCACGTCTGCTAGACCTGGATCCGAGCGCGGGAGTGGCCCCAGGCTCTCCCTGTTCCCTGCACGCCGCTCCCGGTCGGGTGGCTTACCTTCTCGTGGGCGGACACGGTGGCCAGACAGCCCCAGGCGCTGGCGTGGGCCAGGAAGCGGGCGGTGCCCGGGCGCAGCCTCGCGCTGCCCTCGCGCCGGTAGGAGAACATCCCGGGCGGCGCAGGGGGCGGCCTGGCGCGGGCGGTGCCCTCCGGGGGCGGCAGGTGAGACTCCTCCTCGTGCGCCGAGGCCGGGAAGCTCCGCTGCCAGATGCTGCCCGAGTCTTCCAGCAGCGCGGGCAGCGCCTCCTCGGTGGAGGCGCTGTCTAGCTCCTCGTCCACCTCGTTGGTGACGGCCCAGGACACGGAGCTCACGATCACGTAGCCCGTGGCCGGGGACAGCAGGGCGCTGCAGCACAGTAGCCAGCACAGGCGGGGCCCGGGCTGCCGGCCGCGGCGCCCGGACATCTTGCGGGGCGCGCCCGGCGCCGGGGACCGCGGGCAGCGGCCCCCGACGGCGGACCGGGAGAAGAACCCGCTGCCCGCGCCGCAGGCGCCCGGGGGCGGGGCCCCGGGGCCGCCCTCGCAGCCGTGCGCCGCGTGGGGAGGTGGGGCTCCGCACGCACGGCAGACACGGTGCGCAGTCCTCTCTGCGCGGCTGGGCCGGGGATGCGCCTCTTTCCCGCTGGATGGCACGGGTTCTGCAGCCAGACAGGGGGGCGTTCAAATCCCGGCTCAGCGCACTCCTCCACTCACCAGCTGTGTGGCCCTGCCGAGTTACGTAAGCTCTCTGTGCCCGGTCCCTTCATTAGGAAACGCATAGAACAGTATTTACTTCATGGGAGTGAGGGATGGGAGGATGGAACGGGTTAATATTTGGAGAGGCTTAGAACAGTGTGTGGTGCGGAGTAAGCGTTATGTGCTGTGAAATAGACACAAGGTAGGGATGGTTATCATTTTATGGCGGAGGAAGCCGAGCGAATGATGAAGATTAGTGCCAAGTCCGTCTGAGGCCAAAGCCCATCCTCTTGCTCTGTAAGGACCGTGACCATCCTACACTTCGCTGTGACAGGAGGGCATTGCTTCCAGTTCATCTAAAAGCAGAATCAAATTGCTCACTACACATACACTAAAATAAAGGGGAGTCAGCAGTAGCCAGCGAGAACGTGGCCAGGATGGTGTGGCAGAGGACTGTATGAACGCACAGCCCTTAAACACATTCTCGTATCGATGGGAAGCTGGCTTGTTTCCAATAATAAAGTTTTATGAACAGTCTTGTGTTCTGATGTGTTGGTATCTTTTATGTTCTGTCTCACTTCTCTGGGCTCCTGTTTTCTCCTGTTGTTGCTGTGGTAACCAACTAATGGTGGTACAGACGGCAGCAGGTTACCTCACCAATCTGCGTGTCCCTTGCTTTCTGCCTCAGGGCCTCTGTGCCAACTGCCACGCGGGACATAGGTAGGGTTCCACTGAGCAATGTGAAAACCCACGAGTGCAGAACATTAACCCCCCATGGCCACGACCCTTGGCGAATGGGTCCAAAAGCCAGAAGATAAATACTCCCCACTCCCAAGTCACAAGTGGATGATTCCGAAGGCCACTCTCCACAATTTCTCGGAGGGTCTCCAACAGGATTGAGCCCCGGTTACTCACAATGGTAACCAGCCCAGTGACGCACCCTTAGCATGGCTTTCCATCCTCCGTGTTCCAGTCATTCTAGTCAGTCCCCCCACTGTGGTTCTGTAGGACTGCATCCCAGAATGACTAGCTAGGGGCAGGTCCTCTTCTCAGACCCAGTTCTCGAGAGGATGCCAAGCTCAGGTACAGGTGCGCACACGCAAGAGCTCTCTCGAGTGTGTACCTTGTAGTGGAGTTGCGGGTTCCGGGGCACGAGTCTGTTTCATTTTATTATATAACATCACACTGATTTCCTCAGTGATGGGACCAATTTATTGCTACCGTCAGTGCGTGGAGGTTCCTGTTGCTCCACATTCTCAGCGACACAGATTACTGCGAGGCTGTCTGTCCCCCATCCCGGCACTCTGGCGGATGAGCAGTGAGAACTCATTTTTAGTTTAATGGCTCACGTGGTTGATCACCTTTTCATACAGGTATTGGCCAGCTGGATACCCTCTTTTGTGAAACGCCTGTTAATGTCTTTTGTCCATTTGTATCGGGCTGTCTGTACTTTTTTGTATTGATTTATTAGAATTAATTTTATTTCCTATGTTCCAGGCTTTGGGTGTTCAAATATGTCACAGACTGTCTTTGGCTTGTTTGAATGGTTAATTTCATGTGTTAACTTGACTGGGCTAAGGGATGCCCGGATAGCTGGTAAAACGTTATTTCTGGGCATGTCTGTGTTTCTGGGAGAGATTAGCATTTGAATCAGACTGAGTAAAGATCACCCTCACCAATGCAGTGGGCGGCATCTGATCCAGTGAAGGCCTGAATAGGACAGAAAGGCAGAGGAAGGACCAATTTGCTTTCTGCCTAAGCGGGACATCCATGTGCTGCTGCCCTTGGACATCGGCACTCCTGGTTCTGGAGCCTTTGGACTCACTGCATTGGTCTCCCTGGTTCTCAGGCCTTCGAGATGTCAGGTTTGAGAGCCCTCACCAGAAAATGGATCAGCTGGAACCTTGATCTTGGACTCCCCAGCCTCTAGAACTATGAGAAAATAAATTTCTGCTGTTTACGCCACCAGATCTGTAGTTTATTGTTATGGCAGCCCAAGCAGATGAATACAATAAACCTACTGAAATTAGCTTATCCATTCTCCTAATGATGGTTATTAGTCTTGTTTTCAGGTGTTATCTGTTAGGAATGAAATTGCTATAAATATCCTTCTACAAGTCTTTTTGTGAATGTATGTTTTCTTTCCTTTGGGTAAATACCTAGGAATAAAATCACTGGGTCATAGCGTAGGTATATGTTTAATTTTATGCAGAACTTTCTGTTATGGACTGAATGTTTGTGCCCCCCAAATTCATATGTTGAACTTCTAACCCCTAATGTGACAGTATTTGGAGATGGGGCTTTTGGAAGGTAAGTAAGGTTAGATTAGGTCATGAGGGGATTAATGGCCTTATGAGAAAAGGGAGAGTCCCTGCGCCCCCCTCCCCACGGTGTTTCTGCTCCAAGGAAAGCCCACGTAAGGACACAGCAAGAAGGCAGATGTCTGCAAGAAGGAGGAGAGCTCTCACCAGGAACCCATCACCTGGCACCTTGATCTTGGACTTCTAGCCTCCAGAACCGTGAGGAATAAATGTCTGTTTCTTTAAGCCACCCAGTTTACAATATTTTTTTATGACAGCCCAAGCAGAAGAAAACACTGACAAACTGTTTTCCAAAATGATTTTTGACCGTTTTATAGTTCTACTAGCAATATACGAGTACTTCAGGAGGTCTCTAAATGATGCATGAGGTGATTTCACAAAGAAGGAGCTATTCTGAATTGGGGCTCAGTTACTTGGCTTGGTAACATTTCCCATAGATCTCAGATTTGTTTATTGTAAGCAATCCTGAACCATCACGTGTGTGCTGTTATAGAAAAGGACTCCCCCACTGGCAAATACTATGAGGTCTGGCTGCAGGAAATTGGTCCTCGGTATATTTACGAGCAGATCTGACTTGTAATGGGAGAAAACGGACTGCAGGTCTGCTGCTGATCTATCACTTCCCATGAACAAATACCTTGTCAAGGACAATAAGAGGCACATGGTCAAAGGTACCAAAGCACCATTTAAAGTTTGGGGCTGGAAATGTGCAAGAGGAGCCTGGGATGTCTTCTCCAGTCAAAAAAAGCAGCAGCAGCAGCAGCTAGAAAAGACCAATGAAACATGTCAAAAGAAGCAACTTGAAAGGTCCTCCACTGGGAAAAGATGGAATAATTTAGGCATCAAAAAGGAAAATGATGGCAGTTAAAGAAAGGCCTAAATGTACACTTACCATACTTCCCAGCAATTGCACTCCTGGGCATTTATCCCCGAGAAATAAAAACATATGTTCCCCACAAAAACCTGTAGACACCGTTGTTCATAGCAGCTTTATTCATAATAGGCCCAAAGTGGAAACAACCCAAATGTCCCTCAATACGTGAATAAACAAACTGCAGTGTATCCATACCACGGAATACCCCTTGGCGCTAAAAAGAAACAAACTATTAATAAAGGCAACAACTTGGGTGGATCTTAAGAGTATCCTGCTGAGAAAAAAAAAGCTAGTCTCAGAGGTTACATATTGTATGATTTCATTTATATAACATTCACAAAATGACAAAATTATAGGGGTGGAAGCCATTAGTTGCTGCTAAGGGTTAGTGATGGTGTGTGGCTATATGAAGGGGTAGCATGAGGGAGATCTCTGTGGTGATCAACAGTTCTGTATCTTGACTGTGGTGGTGGTTACATGAACCCACAGGTGATGGAAAATGCTAGAACTCTACACATACATTGCATCAATGGAAAATTCCTGCTTTTGATGTTACAATCCAGTTGTTTAAGATATAAGTATTAGGGGAAACTGGGTAGAGGGGAAACTGGGTAGAGGGTACACAGGTCTCTCTGAGTGAATAATGATTAGAAACAAAATTAAAAACAAATCCTCATAAGTCATCACTAGAAGTTGTTAGGACATCCAATTTATTCTGAAAAACATTTTTTTCAGATAATTCTAAACAATTAAAAAAATTTTTATTTTATATTGGAGTAGAGTTGATTTAAAAAGTTGTCTTAGTTTCAGGTGTACAGCACAGTGATTCAGGTACACATATACATATACCTATTCTTTTTCAAATTCTTTTCCCAGTTAGGTTATTACAGAATATTGAGCAGAATTCCCTGTGCTATACAGTAGGTCCCTGTTGTTATCTATCTGAAATATAGTCGTGTGTATATGTCAATCCCAAACTCCTAATTTATCCCTCTATCCCACTCCTCCATGTATATACCTAAGAGAAATGAAAACATATGTCCACACAAAAACTTGTACACAAATGTTTACAGAGGCATCATTCAAACGGAAACGAACTTATTCATGTTTTCTATTAAGTGAAAACCACCTGGGTGTCCATCAGATGATGAATGGGTAAATAAAATGTGGTATATCCATTCAATGGAATTATCATTTCAATAAAAAGAGTGTTTCTGGGGGCCAGGAAAAAGGGGAAAAGGTAATGAATGTGAATGTGTGTGGGGATTCTCTGAGGTGATGAAAATGTTCTAAAATTAGATCAAGGTCATGGTTGCACAGCTCTCTAGATATGCTAAAATCACTGAATTTGATGAAATGAAATTCACGTTTTATGGCAAGCCAAGAAAATTTAATTATAAAATTTGTCTTTGCCTGTTTGCCTTCTCTATAGTGTATACTGTGTATCTGCGTTAACCAGATAACCTTCCTTCTTGATCTTGTAAGGGGCCAGGATGACCCATGACCAGCTCTTCACTTTGTCCGTGTAGATCTGGATGGTGTAAACTGTCAATAATATGCCATTTGACGTATAACCTTTTGTCTCAAAAACTTATATAACTATGCTTTGACCTCTGACAGGTCAAGGCAGAACTGTTCTCAGAGCTTTCTGAATAATCCTCAGGTTGGCTCAAATAAACATTTTCCTTTCTGAGATGGACTACTGATTAATTTTTTCATCAACAAATTGTACACTTTAAATGAGAAGAATTTAGGGTATGTATATCTCCAAAAAAATGTTTTTAAAATCTGATCTGGGGCAAGCTCTTGGTTACAATTTCTCAGGACAGCTCTCCCCACCCTGAGATACTCAGCAAGTCTCTTTGTTGTTTCCTGGGTGGGTGGAGGCAGGTAGGAGGGCTCAGGAGTGCAGCCTTACTTCTGACTCACCCCTACCTGCAGTGCAGCCCTTTGGATGTTCTGGTGTGTGAGCTGTGCCACTGGACTCCCCACCCTGGGCAGGTGTGATATTTGATGACTGCCCTCTACTAAGAGGTCATCCAGGTTGTGTGGATTGCAAAACATCGCCTTGGTGTTTATGTTTTTTATTTTTATTGTTTTAAAGGTTTTTTCTTTGATGGGGACCATTTTTAAAGTCTATATTGAATTTGTTACAATATTGCTTGTTGGTTTTTTTTTTTATGTTTTGGTTTTTTGGGCCGTTTTTTGGCTGCGGGATCTTAGTTCCCCCACTAGGGATGGAACGCGTACCCCCTGCGGTGGAAGCGAGGGGTCCTAAACACTGGACTGACAGGGAAGTCCCTTGCCCGCTTTTTGATGCTTTCAAGATATTTTATAGTTTTTCTAACAAGTATGTGTTCACCTGATGAGTTGGTTCAACTGCACTAGCTTGCCATATTCCTGGAAACCAATGAGGATTTTAAATTCCTTAATCATTTTAAACTCATGGCCAATAACATCACGGGGGCCCAGGGGCTACTTCATGTCTCTGATTCATTCTCCCTCCCTTCTGGAAGACTCTCACACCTCTCCTTCTTCCTACTTTCTTTGGATCTCTTTTCAAATTACACCTTGCTTGTGAATCTTGTAAGAAGTAACATTCCCATCCTTGCCTCTCTCTCTCTCTCTCTTTTTCTTTTTTGGCTATTAATGCTTTTCTTTCCTTTTTAATTTTTATTGGAGTATAGTCTTTTACAACATTTTGTTAGTTTCTGCTGTACAGCAAAGTGAATCAGCTGTACGTATACACAGATCCCCTCTTTTTTGGATTTCCTTCCCATGTAGGTCACCACAGAGCACTGAGTAGAGTTCCCTGTGCTACACAGTAATCTGGCCTATTATAATCGTTAAAAGACAATTACTTAATGAAGAGATACAAATATCTCTTATACAGATATAAAGTGAATGTGTGTTAAAGATTTTACGGGACTCAATTAATGAGGGAACTAGTAAGATGTTGCAGCTGATTCAAAAGAGAATTCAGGACTTCCCTGGTGGCGCAGTGGTTAAGAATCCACCTGCCGATGCAGGGGACACGGGTTTGAGCCCTGGTCTGGGAAGATCCCACATGCCGCGGAGCAACTAAGCCCGTGTGCCACAACTACTGAGCCTGCATGCCACAACTACTGAAGCCCACGCGACTAGAGCCCGTGCTCTGCAACAAGAGAAGCCACGGCAATGAGAAGCCCACGCACCGCAACGAAGAGTAGCCCCAGCTCACCGCAACTAGAGAAAGCCCAGGTGCAGCAGTGAAAACCCAACGCAGCCAAAAATAAATAAATAAATTTTTTTTTTAAAAAAAGGAGAGAGAATTCAAGACACTAAACATACATACATATGTAGACAACAAAGCATGCCACTGACAGTAATCTACAGACAGATGCCACACAGCTCTGTGCTCAGGGCACTTATCAACTGATCCCGCTGACGCACTGGTTTGCACTGTGTGGAGGAGAATCATCTGCAATAGTATCTGTCTGCTACAACTTACGAGATTCGTAAAATAACTCAAAAGACCACGGAAGACCAGAAGGCTGTGTTGACCCTTTCTGTCCATTTCAAAGCTTTATACGATATTCACTATTCTCTGCTAGATCTCAGGTGAGAGAACCTGGCTCCATGAGAGGCACGGCCTGGTCTGGAATAAGCCTGACCCACAGACAACTCCTGGCTTGTTTAACTTTGTGAAACCATGGTCCACATGAAGGGGAAAAACTAGTGGTGTGAATACTCTGACTTCACATGAAGGCCCTAGAAGGCCGAGGGGAAAGCACTGTGAACTGAGGACGCCACCGGCCGCATCAGTAAACAAAGGGTGTTGCAGCCACCAAGCCGTCACATGACAGCCTCCCCGAGACCGTGCGCCCTGAGGGAACTCAGGATCCGGGCGGGTCACATGACAGCCACCCCGAGACCGTGAGCCCTGAGGGAGCTCAGGATCCGGGCGGGAGGCCCCCCATCTAGCAATGAGCTGCTGCAGCCGCCCCCAGCCGTGCACCCTGAGGAGACTCGGGAGGAGAAAACGCAGGATACTGGCCCCAGATAGCCGAGGAGCACATCAAAGGAACGATGCCAGAGAGCTCAGACTCTTGCGTCTTCCCATACGTAGAAAAGCGCTAAACTCTTTACCTCGAGATGTCCGGTTTTCTTTAATTAACAGTCATCTTTTGATGTTCCTACTACCTGGTCTTTGTTGCAAAAACGGCTCCTATCTACCCCGGCCCCCACCTGGCCTCTTCGGAGCCGTCCCTCGGAGTGATCTGAGATGCTGTGTCCCGGACCTTAGTCCTCGGGTTTGTCCACCGAATAAAACACAACTCTCAACTTTCAGGCTGTGCATTATTTCAGTCGACAGCACTAACCACAGAGCTGGCTTTCCTCCTGTGGCTGCACACGAACTCTGCGCTGACCTTCATCTGCGGGGATAGCCTCATGACGAATGGGGGTCACATATATGGCTGTGTACAGCCACAACCCTCCAAAGGGCCCCAGTGTTTGCAGAACGGTCTAGAACAGGGCTTGTCTACTCTTCCTGTCCTGTGTACCCGCTGCAAGGGCATCTGGCAGCCCTGGGGCAGGGATTCCTTGCCCTGATAGGTGTGTGAGTTTGTGGGCTGCAGGCTCTGTCTGTCTGTCTGTCCACGGCTGTGTGTCCAGTGCCCAGGAAGGTGCTTGGGACTTTGCAGGGACGCACGACATCTGCTGAAACGACTGATCCCCTCCGTGGGGCTGGGGGGCTCAGTGGTGACTGTTCCTCCCCGCGACTCTCCTGTGCTGTGTCTGTACCACAGCTGTGACAGATGGGACCCCCTGGGCCCAGAAAGACCCTCTACTGGACCAGAAAGTTGGCAAAACGGACGCTGCTTTACTCTTTCCACCATCTGCACGCAGTGGGGACTTTATCAAGTCTTATTCCTGAAGGTTAAATCCGGGTGCCCCCGAAGAACCCATTTCTTGGTCCAGCTCAGTCGGGAGATGGAGAAAAAGAGGATGCTTCCTGCTCTGCTCACGATGTCTGAAAACGCACAATTCAAAAGCCAGGGGAGATTTCCTGCGCGTCCGACAACGATGGCAGGGGAGTGACAAAAGACATGTCCACGTATTGAGATACCGGGAAGTCATTCTGGCTTATACATGAGTGAACTTGAGTTTGATGCTAACTAAAATAGCCTGTGTGTGGCCTATCAAAGCTTACACTGTACCTCGGCTTTAATTATTAGAGAAAAGGACACACTGACCGGAAGTAAAAATGTCCATGTTAAAAATAAAGATGAAATGCCTCCCTTCCTGGGACACCGATACTTGTTACTCCTTTGATGGTTAAGTCCCCCTTCCCAGGTGGCAAGGCCATACTGACTTGCTGGGTACGTGCTGGTCTGTTCTTTTTTTTTTTTTTTTTAAATAATAACCTTGAAGAAATGAAACCCTGACTTGTTTAATGTTCTTTGTTTTGACAAGATATAAAACTGTGCTGCTCTCCGGAGCAGTTTCTCAGAGTCATCTGGGAAGCTGGCTTCCAGGCTAGTTCTGTCTGGCTCACATAAAACCCTTTTCTATTCTTATTTTAGATTGTTTATTGATTATTTTCATTGACAGGAGAGTGAGGTGTGGTCCAGCTGTTTGATGAACTACCATATTGCCATAGTAATGAGATTAATACGGTTTTGTGTGTGTGTGGTTCTCTGTGTGTCGTATTTTACATAAAAAGGTGAGAAAAAGACGAGTGGGTTCCATATAGCAATGTGGAAAACGCTTAGGCTGTAATAACATCTGTAAAAGGTAGAATACAAAATGCTGTGCGTTCTCGGACTTACCGAAGCTGTCTCTGTGCCAGAGGGTCATAGCTTTGCTCACCGGCCGCGAGGAGGAAATTCCATCTCAGCTGGAAGCTGGCGGCCAATCTGATAAACTCCGCTTTGCTTCTGCTCGGCTGTGACATTTTAGAGAGAAAAAAGTGCTGGGGTTTATGATGAAAATCAAGGCGAGCGTGTTGTCACATGCACCCACGGGTGGCGCACAGACAGTCTCACGAGGTCAAAGTGGGGCAGGAAGAAGGAAAGCCGAGGTGAGAGGCGGCCCAGGCCTGGGCCGGGTCTTGCACCATCTCCTGTGGGGATGGTCCCAGGCAGAACCCTTTGAAGTGGGCGGGGAGAAGGCAGGAGGTGGGAGAGCAGCTGACTTCCACACAATTCTTTTTAGAAAAAGGTCACTTGTGGGGAGCAACGGGGGGGGAGGCCTGCGGGATGGCCTTGCTGCAGCCCCCTCGGCAGCTCGAGAGGGTCGGGGGCTAATTTACACGTGGCGAGTCTGACACCGTGAAGAAGGGGCCCAGAGTCCCACAGTGACGGAAGGAAGGGTGCCGACTCTGCAAGGCACAAAGCGCGCCGCTGCGCCGCGTGAATTATCTGAGGCCTGGAAGGCCCATCTGTGTGTCCAGCGGAGCCAAGGTCATCGATGGCCTGAGTGGCACTAAACTGGGTACCGGGGAGATGCCTCCACGTGCAGACTAAGGAACCCCCCACTAGATTGACAGCAGCCTCGGGCCACACTTCAGGTGAGTTACAAACCAACAGAGGCATATGTAATTTCCAGCACAGGTTGGAGTGAACCCCCCGAGTCTCTCCTGACTCTACTGCGTGAGGACCACCCAGACACTCAACCTCAAGTCTCCGAGGAAGAGCGGCAGGGACTGGCCAGGAATAAGGAGATGCCCTTTCCTCTCGGTTTCTGTTCAGCCCCCGCTGAGAGCCCCCAAAGGCCCACCCTGGGCTCTGGGTGGGTGTGGACCTGTAACCAAGCAGGACCCTATGGGGCCCTCCCAGGACAGAACCCCCCCCCCCCCAATATCCTCTGCTGTAGCTCCTCTCTGAAGTACCAAGATAATAGTATCTCCTGCATATTTCCTGAGAGTTTCAGATGCTAAACCCCCCGCCCCCACCAAATGGAGGAAATTAACGACCTGATGATCATGAGACCTGCTGGGGCCTAAGGACTGATCACCACCAACCAATCAGAGGATTGTGCACGAGCTGATCACACACCCTGGGACCCGGCCCCGCCCCTCCCCTGGCCTTTCAAATGGCTTTGTTGAAACCCTTCCGGGAGTCCCGGGGTATTCTGAGCACGAGCCACCCATCTCCTTCCTCTCTCCTTGCTGGGCCCTGCAGTAAACCTTTCTCTGCTCCGAACTCCAGCCTCTCGGTTTGTGTGGCCTCACTGTGCATCGGGCACGTGAACTTGGGTTTGGGAACAGACTCCCCTCGGCAGCGGCATCCTCCCCGCATGACTTGGGACCACCGGGAACGGGGCTCTCGGGGGGAGCCCTGCTGGTGTTCAACACACACAAGGATGTTTCCTAAAACCATCCAGAGAAGGAGCTGTGGGCGATGGCCGCACATTCACAAGTGAACACAGACATTACCCAGCTTTCCTCCTCTCGTCGGCAGCGTGACACCTCAGGTTCCTACATTTAGAAAGGACCCCTGGGCCCAAACTGCGCGAGAACCAGGGGAACAAATGAAGCAGGACAGAGCTGAGCATTTCTCTCCTCTGGCTCTGCCAGGTGCTAACAACTTGAGGCCATTAGTCATCGTGGACAAGCCCGTCACATTTTAACAGTCTGAGTAGCTCACTGACAACAGTCTGTGGGGTTTTTTGTTTGTTTGTTTTATCAGCCAGGTTGTTTTACAAAAACAAGCCCTTCAAAGGCAGGCAGTTACAAAAGCACCATTTTTCGAAGAAGACGCTCACCCGTGATGCTGCAGGGGTGAGGACGGAAACACCGCGTTACACGGTCTTGCAAGCAGGACCGGTACGACGGTCTCGGGGGCTCAGCGGGGGTGAAGTGGAGGCTGCGTGAGTGTCTGAAACAAGGACCAGAGGATGGAGAGCTTCATCCTGTCGAATGAATCGCTGTCTCTGCGGCTACGCACCCGCGCACATTACCACTGGTACAAGTGAGCTTTGCCGAGGACCAAGGAGAGGGAATCAAAACCACAGAGAACCTGGAAAGACTATATCCAAGGAGCAGAAAATGGAAACAGACACCTGCCAAGGCTTGGAACCAGCTTTCAAGCTCCTTCCTGGGTTTTCTGGGGGAGATGGAGGGGGCAGGAAGACATGTGGCTGGAGGCTTAAGGAGAAAACCCGAGTCACGTTCTGGTCCCAGGCCCTCCAGGTCCTTGCTGCAGAGAGCTGCAGAGATGCCCCCCTTTTCCCTAGACCGGTGCCCCACTTTCCCTACGCCCACCCCTCCCAGTGGAACCCAACTCCCTCGTCAAGGTCTTTTCCTGCTGCCTCGGCCTTCAGAGGATGACGCCTCGAGGGGCGGGAGGCTCCGTGTTTCAGGCCCACTGGGGCCAGGGTGCTGGGGCTTCCCCTGACAGCATCCTCCGCTCTTACAGGGTGACTGTAAGCAGCTTTGGGCAGAAAAGAGCTCTTTGCAGGAGGTCCCTTCGTCTTGTCACTAACCTCAAACCAGGCGCCCCCATGCTCTACTCATCTCTGGCCCTAGCACACCTTTCAGATCTTTTGATCACACGATACTTTGCCTAACTTGTAGGTTCTTTCCATAGATCAAAGAAATAGAAATGATGACCGATCTCTTCCCCAGCTTCCCCTTCAGTAATCTCAAGAACTGTGTGAACACGGCAGCATCTAAAGAAAGAGCACAGGAAGTCGACAAGCCTGCACACAGTGGGGCATGGTGACCACTCTGACCGCCCATCTCAGTGATTACCTGAGATGACTTCCCTTTTCCGCGTTAAAAACTTTCTCGGCCGAGCAGAATCTTCGGAGATGGTTTTGGAGAACACGGAGTCCACCGTCTCCCCGGACTGCCGGTATTCTGCTCAAAGGCAGTTTCCCTTCCTGCCAACATTTGCCTCTCGTGAGTATTGGTTTTTGCGCTGCAAGCAGCTGGACCTGATTTGGTAACGTGACTGCTGATGAGGGTGATGACGACAGTCAAGCCAACGGGCCTACTGAGAAGTCCAAGTGACACGTCCAGCAGAAGGACCAAACCCGCCCACGTCCGAAACCAATTCATCTTGGCTTTTGTGAACCCAAGCCTGACACCTTACTGGGACTGTCTGCAAAACCCCCAGATGAGCGCCATTCTCCCCAAACAGACCAACCCATCTCCCTCCTGAACACTCCTGCTTCGTGCACGCATCCTCAACTGCACACCAACACTTACCTGCCCACACCCACTCACATGCCCTCCCACGCACAGACACGCTCACATATGCACACACGTGCTCACCTGCAAGCAAACACACACACAGAGTTGCATGTGGCAGCCTCTGAGACACCACTTCCCCAACCCGAACCCCGTCCCGGCCTTGACACATTTCTGTCCAGAGCGCCAGAGAAAACCTTTTCCTTTGCACCAGGTCCTGGGCACTCAGTGCTATAATGTAGCTAGAATGACCCACACCCACTTCTTCTACTGAAAAAAAAAAAAAATCGTGGTTTTGTACCTGGAAGACAAATGTTTGGAGGCTTGAAGACAGACAATTCAGGAATACACTGAGGTCTGTTGATGTCCCCAGCAAAGAAATTAAACTGCTCAAACCTATCAACAGACAAAACAAACCCGATTGTGAGCGGTAGAGCAGAATTTCCCCGTAGGTATTTGTATCCCAGGTGACCTAGGGGATAACATCCCACTGCAGTTCAAAGGAATTCCCTGCGGCCTCGCCCTCATTTTGAACACAAAGGCTGCCTTGGGCTGGGTCTGTCACCCCAGGTCGTCTGGTTCAGAGCTCTGTGGTCTCGCCTTCTAGCAATCCCCTCAGCTACTTGTTGAAATGGGAAGAAATAGTTTGAAATCATAACTACACCTTGTAATCACACAGAACCGGGCTCCAAGTGAGCTCACTGGAGGGTACAGACGTGACCTCACCCATCCCTGCCATTTTTATAAAGGGAGTAGTTTGTTCAAGTCCTTTAACTGATGGTGGACATCAAAGCCGCTGAGGGATGTTAGGTGAGTTGCCCAGGACTACAGACCCTGTCAGTACAGGCCCGAGGGCTGCAGCCCAAGTGCGGGACACTGGGACTTGGGTCCCGCACCCGCGCAGGCAGCGCTGAGAGTGGAAGGACAGTGCAAGCGCATCTGTCTGAGTGCCCCCATGTGCCAAGGAAATTTAGATAACGCAGTGGGCTGCCATGGCCCTGGTGCACATTTGGTCAGGCTCCGTCTGGAAGATCTTCCAGGTACATCTCAGGCATTCGTCTGCCAGGGGTCATGCTGCCTCCCTGCCGGCTCTGCGCCCTCCGCAAAGGACATGCAAGGATGCCAACAGGAGCCCCTGGCAGGCTGGCGGGCACCTGGGGGAGAGGCCTCATGCCTCCTGGGTCTCCCTGGGCTTGGGCTGGGGGTGAGAGCAAGGTTTGGGCAGCCAGCTGGGATTGCTGGGGAAGCCAGTGGCCTGGGAGGGGGGCTTCCATTGCCCTGAAGCCTGCTGGGTTAGGTGTTCACCTTTCAGCTGCTGGTCTGGTTGGAGGGGAGTCTCCCAGGGGAGGATCTGGGATTTGGGACAGCCAGGCAGTAGGGACAGGGGATATAATCAAGGGACAGGCAAGCAGTGGGGGGAGGGAGCTACTTAGCAGCAAGTAAGGACCCATTTCACTATTTTAATAACTGGTACAATCCTACCAAGTCAGCCCCCCTCAAGGTCAAAGGAAGAGGACAGGATACTTTGCGTTGCTTTTAATGCATCGCTGAATCCACGTAGCCATCTGGTGGTGAAATGCCGAGGTGCCCCGTGTGCAGCCCCGTGTTGGGCGGGCCGTGATGAAGCCCACAGCCCACACCTTGAGGGGGCTTCAGGCACTGGGAGGCAGCTTTATGCATGGCTGACCCCTCCTGGCAGCCCTCAGACCAAAGCCTAGCGACCGGGGGAGAAGGTGGTAACTGGTCTGCAGCCCCACCTGAAGCAGCTCCCGGCTCCCCCCGAGTGGGGAGCCTCCTGCTGTGGTGACTGTCCCCTCTCAGTGATGTAACCACGCGTAAGCCAGCTCTTCGTGGAACTGTAACTGAGGGAGGACCCTACGGGGCCTTCCCAGAATAGACCTCCACCCGTGTCCCCCGCCTGCCTTTTGTCTGTAGAGAAACTTCAGCCAAAGAAGAAATTTAATCAGAGAAGTGAGAAAATGCAGAAAGAAAGGAAAACAGGCAAGCAAGACAAAATAATAATACTTTAGCCATTAAGCACAGTCAAGGACCTTTAGTTCCTCCTCAAGGACTCTAGCGAATTCTGAGCCCTGTTCCTTGAGCTGTTTTGCAGATACTGAAACCCCCTCCAGGTGGCCGAAGTTAACTGTCTGCTGCCCACGAGCACGGAGACCCCAGACCGGTTGGAACCAGAAGGTTGATGATGCCGACTCCCGATGACCTCACCACCAGCCAATCAGAAGAGTGTCCACGAGCTGACCACGCCCTGCTCCTTGAACGCTATAAGACTCCTCACGACCCGCTCCAGGGCAGGACACACAGTCTTGAGGGCATGAGCACGCTGTGGCCCGCGCTTACCTGGCAAAGCAATAAAGCTATTTCTTTCTGCTTCACCCACAACGCTGAGATTTAATCTGGCACCAGCGTACAGAGGCCAGATTTTGGCATCAGAATGGAGATTTTCTTCCTTAAGATCAACTACAATTGTCAGATAGTGTCGGGGCCCAGAGTACGCGGTTCCAAAATGTGCCGCAGTGGCATGTTGGTTAATTCGATTGAAAAGTTACTTAAGAAACGGCCAACACAGGAAGGACACTGACCCTCCCCCTCGGTCTCCCTGAAAACAGGAAATAAATCTCCGGTGTGAAAGGTGCCCTTCCGGCACCAGGATGTAAAGAGACACCCTTAGCCCCAGAGACAGGGAATTCAGGCTGAGAACAAACCATGTAGAAACAAACCATGTTACCTTTTTTTTTTTTTGGCCGCGCCGCCAAACTTGTAGGATCTTAGTTCCCCGAGCAGGGATTGAACCCAGGCCCTCGGCCATGAAAGCACGGAGTCTTAACCACTGGACAGCCAGGGAAGTCCCAAACCATGTTAGTTCTTTAATTTACTACCCAAGCCCCAATTCTGTTTAGCGTCTTCACTAATTGGGCACCCCAAAACCTAAGTTCCTTTGTCTACTTCTTAGGTCCCATTTCTGTAAGACCTCCGTGCACATGATTTAAAATTTGTGTCTTTTTCTCCTGTGAACCTGTCTTGCGCCAGGTTGATTATTAATCCAGCCAGGAGAACTCAAGACGGGTAGAGGGGGAAATTCCCCCTTCCCCGGACAATAGCAAAGGCCACGAATATTCATGGGCTTATATAGCACTTGTTTGTAAAGTAGTGAAATAAGGTCAAAGCACCACCGTTAAACTTCACATTGTTAAAAATAACACTTGGTGCAGGAATTCCCTGGCGGTCCAGTGGTTAGGGCTCTGTGCTCTCACTGCCGTGGGCCTGGGTTCAATCCCTGGTCAGGGAACTAAAATCCCACAAGCTGCGAGGGTGCGTAAACAAACAAACAAACAAAACTACAGTTAGAGCAGAAACTGGCAAGGCAGAGAGCTCGGCCAATCCCACTCAGGCCCGAAGAGGCGATCTGTGCATCTGCAAGAGGGATGCAGGAGGGTTTTCCAAAGGAGACAAGAAATATTGTCAATCAGCAACCACACTCACTCGGCAAATACGTCCTGGCACTATGGACCCCAGGGCAGGCCCTGGAAGAGGGTTCTCGGGGCACTCCTCATCTTCTGCAGGAAGAGGTGTGCGAGCAGGTAAATTATAACGTCAAAGAGGAACGTTCTAATTCTATTAGGAAATCTATAAATCAGTGATGGCCATAGCAGCCCTGATTATATACCAAACACTGCAACCAAGCAGCTGAGGAAGGAGGAGTACATTTCATCTCTGTGTTCCCCTCCAGGTCGTCAGTGCCGCTCGGGTTACTCGTCAGGGCTTGCTGGGAAGTATCCAAGGCGCCCTGATGCATGATGGCGTGTAGATCCAGCTGCAGGATGCCGACTCTCCTGCTGTTTTTCAGCACCATCTCATGGTCTAAAGACAACAGCAAACGCGACACTTGGTGAAATCTTGTCATCTTACTTTGGCCTAATGCCCCCTCTCCAAATTACCCAAACTTTCTTGCTGTCGAAGAGAAAAAGTGGATTTGGGTAGTTTTGCCCGTTAAAACTGAATCCTAGGGCTTCCCTGGTGGCGCAGTGGTTGGGAGTCCACCTGCCAATGCAGGGGACGCGGGTTCATGTCCCGGCCCGGGAAGATCCCACATGCCGCGGAGCGGCTGGTCCTGTGAGCCATGGCCGCTGAGCCTGCGCATCCGGAGCCTGTGCTCCGCAACGGGAGAGGCCACAACAGTGAGAGGCCCGCGTACCGCAAAAAAATAAAAACCAAAAACCAAACCCTGAATCCTAAATGACAATCAAGATGTTCAAACTGCACACATTCTAGAACTGCCTTTCTGAAAGTCGGCATTTAGGACGCTTCTGCTCACGGGCAGATGTCTCAGGGGCCTGCAGCTCCTCCTCCCAGTTCCCTATTCTCTGTACCCCGAGCAAGGGGCCTAAATTCTCTAGAGAGGGAAACGGTGGGTAACTGGGCTCTGCCAGGCAAGTGCGGTTCTGGAGAAGCAACAGGGCGGGCGGCCTCTACAGGATGGCTGTGGGGACTCAGAAGCTCTCCTGTCCTTCCTCTGGGGAGCCTGGGGCAGTGAATTGGGCCTCCGCTGTCCAATGGGACAAACCTCTCCCTTACGTGTTCGGGGTCTGCAGGACGAGCGGTGAGTCATCCTCACACCAGCCCCAAGAGCAGGCACTACAGCCATGTCTGTTTTACGGAGAGGAAAGGGGCCCTTGGGTATTCAGTAAACTCTCCTGGAACAGTGAGTGTAAAGGTATGGCTCCCAGCAGGCCAGGCTCTGGACTCTGAGCTGGCCGCTCCAGTGGGTAGGGATGGAGGTCGTGTTGCAAGGTCGTTGCCATTGCCCCAGTGGGGAAGGTGAAGGTGCCCAGAACCGGATGGGCCTCTAGCTCAGAAGGAGAAACAACCCTACTGGTGGGGGATGGAGGTGGTCAAAGGGCGGTCCCGGCTGGGCGCCCCCTGGCCGGGGCTGATTTGGGGCAGAGGGCTGGTCCCAGGCTCCGTCCCCATCTGCCGCCGTGGGATTTCAGAACAGATCGTAGAACCTCTCCTTCAGCCCCTCTCTCCCCTCCGCTAACACCCAGGAGTGAGAAGGTCAGAGCCGAGGACCTGGTGCCCCGACACACAGAGTCCGCAGGGCCATGTGCACAGGGTGCAGGGTCTGCCCTAGGCTCTGCTACAATGCCCTTCCACCTCTGACGTTGGCTTGCCCGGGACGCCACCCCTGGGGGGCCTCCCTCTGGAACTTTAGAACCGTGACCTGCTGGCCCTGCGTCCTCTCCTCCACGGGCAGAGCCTGGAGGCCGGAGGGGAGGAGGGGTGGCTTCCAGCTGAGCACCTGGGGCCCAGCAAGCTGTCCTCTGCCCTCCAGGTGGGTGGGCCGGCCTCTCTGCACGGGCCTGCTGCCCGCTCGGAGGGTCACTGGCAGCCTGCACTTTTCGCTTTGGGAAAGCTGCTTTGTTCCCTCCTGTGTGGTTGCCTGAAACCTACCTTTGCCATGTTGGAAAGGTACGTCTTTCTTCTTAGTCTTTAGACAAACACAGTAACTTCTCTGAAGAACAATGAACACGCCCATTACTGATGCTGTAACTTCAGGTTTGCATGCAGGAAGGCAGCGCACACGGGGGGGCGCACCCACCCGCCCAGGAGGGCAGAGCCGTCCACCTGCCCCACCCAGCCAGGCCCCCAGCCTCCCCACCCCCCTGCCCGCTCGCCCCTCCCAAGCGGCTCCGAGATCCCGGCAGGGGCGCACTGCCTAAACCGCCCCCCACTTGCGCAATGCCAGGAAAGTGATGTCCTCCAGCGTCTGCCGTGTGCTCCGTGAAGTTGAGGATTTTGCCCAGGAACGCTGACTTCCCCCAGCTTCTCATCTTTCCATGCTCTCCTCGGGAAACGATCAGAAATGAGAAAACATGAGAGAGGAGGTGCTCTCCTGAATGTACTCATTTATTCACATATTCACTTACCGGGGACACTCGTGCAGCGTCTGCTGGGTGCGGGCTGCACGGCTGGATGAAGGGGAATGACCTCCACCCTCCAGGGGCTCCCCACGAAGGGTAGGTTACCAGGAGCACAAACAGCGTCCCAACAGCAGAGTAAGTGCTCCCGGCAACGTGAGACACAGGAAGGAAGTGAGCAGTTCTAGCGGAAGAAGGTATCAGGGACGGCTTCATCTGGAAGGGGACATTCTGCCTGGGCCTTAACGCGTAGGTAGGAGTTGGCGGGGGAGCAATGGTGGGGTGGGGGCGACTAGGCACAGACAGCAGTAGGAATAAGGGCCTCTTGGGGATGACCAGTCTGCGGTGCTGGGGAACGCCAGTGGGTCATGGGGGGCAGGGGGACAGGGTCGGGCCAGAGGCCAAGCAGTGAAGGAGAGAGGACCATCCAGGCAATGGGGGCCGTGGACAGTTGTTAACTGATGGAATCGCTGTTACAGAGCACTTGCTGGGAGGGGAAGGGCGTGTGACTGAGGCGGGGCAAGGCTGCAGGCAGGCCCATCAACTAGGAAGCTACTGAAGATCCTAGAGGGGTTTGGAGAGCCAGAGGGCTGGGATTAGCGCAGGCGGTGAAGGGGCCACCGGAAAACTGGACCCCTTTCACGCCCCTCCTTTCGCAGCAAGTTCCAGACCTCACTTTCTCTCTGCAGGACGCTTCCTGCTGCCTTCCTGGCCGGCAATCACACGGGCCCAAGGGCCCAGCCTGGCAACGTGAACTTTTCCAAGTGGGTCAGAAAGGGATCAACACAGCCCGGCGTGCTGGGGATGCCAGGCGTGGGTGAAGATTAGATGTGGCCTGTTCTGCGGACCCTCGGGGGAGACAGCGCACAGGGTGCAAGCGTGGCAGACCTGCAGAGGGGAAGGGAAGGAAGTGGTGACGGCTTGGTGGGCGGGGAGAGCTAGAGGCAGTGATGGAGAACCTCACAAAGGCAGGAGGGAGAAAACCGGGAATTTCCAGGACCGTAAAACATGCGACCCACACAGTAGGTGTGTGACGGCGTTCACAAGGGCCACGGAGCTGGAGGGATACCAAAGGGTCAGATGCAGGGAGGCCGGGGACAGCCAGCAGAGCAGCTCGGGCTCCCAAGAGGAAGCCGTCGCAGGCAACAGCAGAAGTGTTCAGACACCGTGCCCTGGCAGCCGGATGGAGGGGAAAGTCACCAGGGTGACTGGGACCACGTGGGCGGAATTTCTAAGGAGGGCGAGATAATCTCTGAGCCTCGCGGGAGCCCACCCAGAGCACAGAGAGGCGGGAGGATGCTGGGGTCGGAACCCTTGCCGGCCCTGCTTGGGTGGGCAGAGAGCTGAGGACTGCAGCTGCCGCCGGGAGCTGGCTCAAGGGAGGGGAGGCACGGCCCGCCTGCCCCTTGCCCTTTCCCACATCCCTGTTCCCTTGGCCCCGCTGCGACTCACGAGGGGGAAATGGTAAGAGGGTGTTGATGTATCAGCACAAGCATCCCTTGCGGGCACCACAGGAAAAGCCGGGACAGCCGAAGCGGCCAGGCCTGGTGGACTGCAGTTTAGTGCCTGAGGACAGAGCTAACACAAGAGGGGAGGAGGCCTGCCCCACGTGGAAAGTTCATGTACTCTCACAGCATTTATGTTGTCCCTCGAAACCTGCCTCTGAGCTTGGAGGTCTGTGAGAGGGGCTGGAGAACCTTCCGAAGCAGTGAGCAACTGCAGCTTAAACTTCTGACTAAACAACTGGACAGAGTTCAGATGCTGAATAGAAACATCTTCCAAGAAGTCATGAAGGAGAACGTCCTCAATTCCCTACAACAGAAGTGTCAGGACAGGGACCTCCCTGGTGTTCCAGTGGTAAAGAATCCGCCTTCTAATGCGGGGGACGCGGGTTCGAAGCCTGGGAACCCTGGTCTGGGAGCTAAGATCCCACACGCCGCGGGGGCAATTAAGCCCGCGGGCCGCAACTAAGACACGACGCAGCCTAAAAGAAGTGTCAAGACACGTGACTGCCGGCCGGTGTGGA
This sequence comes from Aethalodelphis obliquidens, assembly GCF_003676395.1. Taxonomy (NCBI): domain Eukaryota; kingdom Metazoa; phylum Chordata; class Mammalia; order Artiodactyla; family Delphinidae; genus Aethalodelphis; species Aethalodelphis obliquidens. The sequence continues at coordinate 5,293,535 of NW_020837979.1, read as the reverse complement.
CGGCCTCTGGTTACGAGTGGCCGCAGTTCACGTGAGTCACAGACAGAGAGAGAGAGGGGCCAAGTCTCCACCTGCCGAGGGCTCCGCTACCTCGCAGCCCTGGCCACTGCCCATTGGGCAGGATATCAGGCTGGAGAAGCTGGAATCGGAATTCTTCCCAAGATTTCCAAGTATTGATAACTGATTCAAAAATTTAAACACCCCAAATGCTGGCCAGTACGGGGTGGGGGGCAGGAGGGGAGTTCAAACCAAAATATTTAAGGGCTGGACCCAGCCTCCAGTTTTCAACCTTTGTGGTAAAAATTTAGAAGCCCTGGATTTTTTTTTCCCTAAGAAAATAATAAAATAAAAGGTAAAAGTTCATGACTAGCTTAAGGGGAGCACATTTTCACTGTAGAAATTATATATAATTGACCCCCAAACTACAATAATCACTCCAGAGCTTAAAAAACAAACCCGCAAGGCCTGGCAGTTATATATAATGCAAAGCAGCTACTCCAATTACTCCTTTTAAAAAGCTCTCTTTTGGCTGAAATAGCAGAGGAAGAACTCTGACTCAGTTCAGGGTTCACGGGTCACCGGAGCCACAGGTCACCATGTGCACTGGCTTTTTCTCTACATGAGCTAACTCAGATTCTCAGTGAATTCAGAAAGAAAAGCTGAGTCTTAGGGAAAGATCCAAGGCTCACGGTCCATGGGCCCCACGACTGCCTCCTCGGAAGGTCTGAGGTCCACGGACACCGTCAAGAGTGAGGGCTGCGGGTCTAACCCCAGCATCTGGTACCAATTTCTGGGAAGGATGCAAACCGGCGCCTCGAAGGAGCGTCCTCCTACTTTGTACGGCTGCCCGTCGTAGCATTTAAGGAGCTGGCACACGTCAGGCAATGACACGAGCATGACCGTGTCCTGCTGCAGAGATTTCCAGAAGGACGTGAGCGAGTCCTCCACCCGATGTGAAGCACAGAACGTATCTCTGAACGCTCGTTTTGCGCCTGGTGAGGCCTATCCAGCCCACCTGCCCCTGACTCTTCATCAGCCCCAAATGGTAACAGAATGAATTTCATTCCAACCCACGTAAAGCTCTGCCGATTGGCTTTTCCAAGCTGCATCTCAGAAGTGATTCTACACCCATCAGAGACCACCTGCCAGTGGGGCGGGAGAACGTGGACCACCTTTTCCTGAGGCGTCTTCGGGAAGGAAGGCTGTTTCTGACCACAAGGGGGCTCCTACTGATTACAACAGCATGAGGATCAAGGCCCGGGGGTAAAAACCAGAGTTCAGAATAAATTTTCATTGACTGATTGACCCCCTCAATTATTTTTCAGCTCAGGAAGAAGTGTAACCGTATGGAATCAAAGATACCTCGGGGGCTTCCCTGGTGGCGCAGTGGTTGGGAGTCCACCTGCCGATGCAGGGGACACGGGCTCGTGCCCCGGTCCGGGAAGATCCCACATGCCGCGGAGCGGCTGGGCCCGTGAGCCATGGCCCCTGAGCCTGCGCGTCCGGAGCCCGTGCTCCGCAACGGGAGAGGCCACAGCAGTGAGAGGCCCGCGTACTGCAAAAAAAAAAAAAAAAAGATACCTCGGGACTTCCCTGGTGGTCCAGTGGGTAAGACTCCACCTTCCCAACGCACGGGGCCCGGGTTTGATCCCTGGTGAGGGAACTAGATCCTGCATGCATGCCGTAACTAAGAGCTCGCACGCCATAACTAAGACCCAGTGCAGCCGAAATAAATAAATAAATACTAAAAAAAAAAAAAAAGACTTCCTCCTTGACATCATGTCAGGATTCACCTAAGGACGGAGTAGACCAAACGGATCTGGTGGGATTCTGTTATACCAAGGAGCCTTCTTTAAAGACTTCTGGGGACAACTTCTGTTTTGTTTCCCCCCACGCTGACTTTTCAGAGTCCATCTTTGGTCCAGGTGGCCAACCTGAGTTGTCAGCTCATGAGGACTCTTGCCTTTGGGGATTCCTGCAGCTCAGATATTCTGAGACATCACAATACTGACCCCAGGGCCCTCCAGTGACCCCAGGCAAGAGGCTGTTCCTTCTGTGCAGGCTGTCAAGGGAGTGAGGTCCGACCCTGGACTCACCTGATTTTCAACTCTCTTCTAGAGAAGACGTCTCCCAAGAGACTCATAGATACTTAACGAAAAAGACAAGAGTGGGATGAGCAGGATGTGTTAATCCTTCGACTCCCAGGCTGGAGGCTTTTGGGACTCGCAGGTCTGGATGAGACAGCACCACCTCCGCTCACTCCCCCAGCACCCATGTCCCAAATCGTCTAATCCCGGTGTGTCTGCTTCAGAAATATTTCTGATTGGTCCCGCTTTCTCTCTGACGTCACTGTCATTGGATCTCCCGATCCAACCCTCCTTCCTTCTCACCTTGACTGCGACAAAACCTCCTCCGCACCCTCTGCTCCAATATGGCCCTTGGATGTCACTGCCAACCCGTCTCCTCAGTAAGTCAGGGTCTTCCAGAGGCCCTTCCTGGCACCGGCCGATTCCCACCTCCCCTCTGGCTTCTCTCCTTTCGAGATAAATCCGGCCACAGCGACCTTCTTGTCCTGTGATGCCGGTGACCATCCTGCTGCCTTCGTCTGCACCACTGATTCCGCCTGGAATCCCTTTTCTACCCCATTTCGAATCTGTTGAACATCTGCTTTTCTAAGAGAGTTGCCAGCAACGTGGCCTCCCCCGGGGAGCCTGCTCCAGCTGTCTCTGTTCCTCTTCCCTTGGGCACCCAGAACAGTCCATCACACTGTGTTCTAGAACTTTCCATACGGTATCATATTCATTGGCGTACATCGTTCCTTTCAGTACCAGACTATAAGCTTCTCCAGCCTCCTGGGGAATACCTTCCTAGTTCCAGAAACGGTGCTGGTCACAGGGTAAGAATTCAGTTAGTACTTGATGAAGCAATGAAGGCAAGAAGGAATAGATTTCTTTTTTTAAAAAAATTTTTGGCCACGCCATACAGCATGTGGGATCTTAGTTCCCTGACCAGGGATCAAACCCACGCCCCCTGCATTGGAAGGGTGGAGTCTTAACCACTGGACCGCCAGGGAAGTTCCAAGAAGGAATGGATTAGCTGTCCAACGTGCATGGATGTTGATAACACAGCATTAACAGGCCAGGGGCCACTCTGAAGACAGCGTGGTCCCTCCCTCCCTCCGCTGCTTTACACAAAGTACAAAATGCGTTCATGCTGAGTGAATATTATCTCCCAAAGCTGAAGTGCTTAGAACACGGAGGCCTCAGAAAACAACTTTTAAGAGTGCACTTGCTTCCCTGGATTTTCATTTTCTATATAAAAGCCAGAATTCACAATGGTTAAGAGATTTGCTCGTGTCTTCCACAGTCAATTCTAGAATAAAATCCAATCATCACGATACCCGTGTCAGAGCACCCTTCTTGTTCAGTCAGCATGGACTCATGACGGCTCTGAAGCATCCCTGAGGATTCCAGGGTAAGTCGCGTTACCAATACTGTGCTCCAAATCAGCTGGAATTAGGATCTAAAAATAGCTGAATTTTTATTTAAAGTGTAAAGTGATCCGTATGAGCACCTTGCAACCTTTCCAGATGATTAAACTGAATAAAAATACACCTTCAAGAGCTCACTGACTATAAAACAGCTGCATTCTTAGCACTTCAGGCAATGAATTCCCACCAGACATCCCTCTAGGGGTCTTTTCCAGTAGAAAGGTTAAGAACAAGTCATAAATGCTGGTATTTTGCAGCTCAAACCTACTCTTCTCTCTCCAGTTCTTGATTCCTCACGTTCTGTAAAATGTCTTGACAATAGTTGCAGTATTCGTCAGCGAGAAAGGCCATCTAGGGAGGATATGGAGAATCATTTCAGTTTGCAGCCCACTTCCAGAATGAACTGCTCCTCAAAGACCTTTCTGAGGCCCTGAGATGCTGCATGGGTTGCTATTTGGCTATGACAGCAGCCGGGCTCTTGCCTGGGGCCGCGGGTTTTTTAGCTACCTGGAGTCATGCATCACTTATTGGCCTGAAATTGATGGAGTTCCATTGTTGATGCCATGACTCGTACATTTCCAGGATCTGCACCACCCACTCTAAAGGCCACCGGTCTTTGACCACTGTCTCCCCTAACCCCAATTTCTCCCTCCACATCCCCCAGCCCAGGTTCCAGGAAATGCACATATGTGTTCCCTGCTCTGTCACGGGGAGGCCCTCATTCTAAAAGATGACAACGTGGTCCCACGTGGAGCCTTGCTATAGGACGTGAAGAGAAGTCCTGAGTTTCCTGACCACCATCAAGCCCAGGAGGGAATGCTGGTTCTCCCTGGTCTGGGAGAAAGCAAACATTACTCCATCTGGTACGACTATGGTCACAGGCAAACTGAGAAGCCAGTTACTGCCCCCAGGTAGCCAAGGCGTGAACGTTAATCTCCCCGATGCGTGCAGGCCTACTCTTCTGTAGGAGAAGCTTGTCTGCCAGTTCCTGCTCCCAGAATGGACTTCTCCCGAATTCCGACAAAGGCGACCCAACTGGGTCTGTCTTATTCGGCGAATGACTGTCACCCTAAAAACCATTTACACGTGGATTCTTTCTTTAAGCCAGGTGATAATTACACTGCTGCTGTGGAGTAATCTTTTATCCACACCTCTGGACACACTGTTGATCCCAGCAATTTTCCCTTTTATGTCACTGCAAAAAATAACCTTCCTCTGTAAGTCTACGCACTACAGTCATCAGGGAGGAATTAGGATTTAATATATTGCACTCTTACTGCCGTGTATTACAAACACTGAATAGTGACGTACAATAAAAATATTCCCTATGGATAATTTGATGCCATAAGTACATTCTACAACTCTTGTCTATCTCATTGTCCCTCCCTGAACTACAACCATATCCTGTCTGGGTCACCGTGCCTGGCTTATACAAATGGTGAGTCATATAGAAAATCTCAGGGCCTAACGGACAAGGAAAATGAGGGGCACAGACTTTCCTTTAGAAGAACAGATTACAGAACGTAAAACCTTTCCATCAAGGATGGAAAAAGGCAACATGAGGAAAGCGAATTCAATATTCCTGCCTTTTGTCATCCCTGCTGTTCTCCCCGCCTCCCCTCCCCACCCCCTCCTCCCCCAGAGCAAGGGGAGGCATGTGCTCCCGGTTTGAATGAAGGACATCAACTGTATTTGAAATGATTTCTTCAGGATTTTCCCAGACGCCTTTTGAATAGCTTCCACTTTAATAGAGTAGGTGACAGCATCGCTGGGGGTTGGAAGTTAAGCAGCTAAGCCTGCTGGACTGCAGCTGGTGGCGGCGGGGGGGGGGGGGGGGGGGGGGGGGGGCGGCTGGCTCCCTTTCATTTCCTCCAACCTAATGGCCCGCTGTGTGGCAGCACAGTTCCAAGGTCAGCAGTTCCTCCTTCGCTCTCTCCGTTCTTACGCGCTCAGAGCCTTGCCGAGCTACTCGCTTATATCTTGCTTAGTAGATCGTTTATGTGGGTTTGCAGTAGGCTCTTGTCTACAAGCCACTGGAGGCCAGAGCGGCCTTCTGAACCGCCAGCCCCTATCCTTAGGGCTAGGAGTGCCCCCAGCTGCGCGCTGCACCCACAGAGAACAGCCACCGCCAGCTTTCTCCTGAGCTGATGCTTCCCTCTTACCAGCCAATATCACATTGAAGTCCGGGGGCGTTTAGGGTCACACTCAACAGTCTCCTGAAGGACTTAAAATCTGTTACTTCTCAACTCTTTTGTGGTCCTGAACCCCTTTGAGCATGTGATGAAAACAAATGACCTTCTCCCCAGAAAAATGCACAGTACGCACTACATGCTGTGAAGATGCCAAGTTAAACTCCCGTTGTTAATATCTTTGGAAGCAAGTAGGGGTGTAGATGTCTAAATAAATAAAGCAGTAGCACAGAAAGGTGATAGATCAAGAGGCATCATTCCATGGGGTGCTGTGTGGTTTCCACTGGGGGCTGTTCCACCCTCATTCCTACCATTAACATTGGCAACATTCAGAGTCCTCTGATGGGTGCACTTCCAGGATGTGCGTTGGGGGGACGATGCTCAGGCTGGTCATCAGGAAGGATGGGGCTGTTGCATGGACTTCACTGGCCGGGCCACCAGTGCTTCTACTGGAGAAGAATTGAGGGATCCTCCTTTCCAACCCTGGGCTACTCTCTCCCCTCACACTGCACGATCCTAACCACGTCCACTTTCTCCGCAGCACACGTGACCTCCCGGGCTCATCAATGCTCTCCTGACACTGATTCTGCCAGTATCCAAGCCCGTGTTTCTCAAGGGTGGCCCTGAAACCAACTACATCAGGATTCCTGGGGTGCTTGAGGTTCATATCGCTAGGGCCCTCGTGAATCACATGAAGCCAGAAATCTCTTGCCTTAAGCAGTTCCCCAGGTGAGCCTTATGCATCGCAAGCTGAGACTGCAGCTCCGGGCAGGCTGTGTCGTCCAACTCTGCAGAAACCCCTACATTAAACACGGCGACTTCTAATTAGAATTCAAAATTCTAATTTCTGATACTTCACAGTTTCACCTGTGCAGAAGAAGTCATCTGAAAACACAGTACTGTCAGAATGGAAAGGGAAGCTACGGCCAAAAATAATAAGAAGTAAATTCAGTGCATTCCTGAAGTCAATTCCTTTTGGGCTCTTCCTGTGAAAAGAACTGATCTTTCAGAAAAAAAAAAAAAAAACATAAATTGAAATCTTTTCTTCCTGATATAAACAATCAGAAATCTAAAGGGAGCGAGTGTCTGGTGCAGAACTACTAAAGTCTGAACCTCTGCGGGACAAGGCATTCAGGAAAGAATCAGGGAGATTCCTGTTCTGGAGAAATAATTCAGCAAAATGACAAAGAAAAAAGTGAGAAATTCTATTCAGATTTTTTTAGGTGTATTAAATACAGCTTGGGATCTTCAGGAGATCCAAGAAAAGCCATTGGGGTTATTATCATTCATTTATTCCGCCCACCTTTAGTGAGCAGGTACTAAGGTCAGCCCCTGGAGAAACGCTGGAGGACCTTCCTGTCATCACCTGTCACCACCTGCCACCCCTGAGTTACTCTATTGATTCTCTTGATGCCTTTTGTCCTTCCTGCACTCTTGAAGACGCTGCTCCCAGAATTATCACCCCCAAAGCAAATGTATCCTGTCATTCTGCTTCTGAAGATGCCTCAGTGGTTTTCCCACAGTCTCCTGGCCGACACCCAAATTCCCCAGCCTGGCATTGACAAGCTGTCCACCACCTGGACCTCCTGTTGAGTCTACTTCTCCCCGACATCCTCACTTCTGGTTCTCACTGCCCGCACACCCCCCAGCATGAATGCAAGCTACACCCTCAAGATCAACACCTCCTAAAAAGAGGACCTCAGCAACTCTGTCCAGGACCAGCTCAAGGGCAGCAAGATAGGTGGAATAACAGCCCCTCGAAAACGCCCACATCCTAGTCCCTGGAACCTTACATGGCGAAGGGGCTTTGCAGATGTGATTACGGTTAAGGACCCTGAGATGGGGAGATGATCCTGGATCCTCCAGGTGGCCCCAATGTAATCACGAGGGTCCTTGAAAGCAGAGAGCCTTTCCCAGCTGCAGAGAGCCAGAGAGATGGTGTCATGAGAAGGACTCAGCCTGGCTTTGCTGGCTGAGGAAGTGGCCACAAGCCAAGGAATGTGGGCAGCCTCTAGAAGCTGGAAAAGGCCGGGAATAGATTCTCCCCTCCAGGTCCCCCAGAAGGAATGTAGCCCTGTCAACCCCTTGCCCTTAGCCTGGTGAGAACTAGTCAGACTCATAACTTCTAGAAATTTTAGATAATAAGCTTGTGTTAAGTCATGAAATTTGTGCTAGTATGTTACAGCCGCAACAGGAAACAAACACAGGCCACCTCTTCCATGAAGCCTTCCCTAATTACTCCTGGCCCACATCCTTCCTCCCTCCCTCCCTGTGGAGTTCCCAATCCCCCTGTAGCAGGCACGGGACCCTCACAGCACACCCATAGTTTTATGTCTGTCTTAGCTCCCCAGCTACGAAACTGTATTCGATTCAAGTTTAGGGAATATGCTTTTTGTTTTTGTTTTTACTTTTCTTTCACACCCCATTCAGCTCTCAAGAGGGTTGGTCACAAAACAGGCTTTTCAAAGGGTGTCTACTCAATGCCACTTGTCATATCAAAGTGCTATCCTGTCATCCTGGGCAACAAAAGAAAAGTTCACCTCGTGATGTCACAGATTAGCTATTCATAGTTCTGGTGTCCTAATTCAAAGAGTTATAAATGTAACTGGAGACACTTTCACACAGATCTGTTGCTAATAACCTATGCTTCTTTTCTAATTATAGCAGAAGAAACACTGTTAAACAGCTGATGAGTAGCTAGGTAGTTTGTTCCTGAGGACGGGGACCTCCTCTGTCCCTTCACGTCGTGTGTACACAGTGGACACGCAACAGTCCTGGCTGGAGGGGTGACTGGTTGAAGGCTGCCCGTAATAAGAATGTGACACACAGGAAAACAGTTGCATCTAATTCAGCAATTTCTGAATATTCCAGGGTCTATCATACAAATCTATTTTATTCAACACTCACTGCTCCTTCTTGGAGAATGCTGTTATAATTAGTAGATTTTTCAAAGGCAACGACGTCTCCACTGTGACATAATAGATAACAAAGAAATAATTTCAGTCAGACACCCATTTCTGAGCATAAGCATAGTTTCTTTTCTTTCCTTTTTTTTTTTTGTGTGGTACGCGGGCCTCTCACTACTGTGGCCTCTCCCGTTGCGGAGCACAGGCTCCGGACACGCAGGCTCAGCGGCCATGGCTCACGGGCCCAGCCGCTCCGCGGCATGTGGGATCTTCCCGGACCGGGGCACGAACCCGCGTCCCCTGCATCGGCAGGCGGACTCCCAACCACTGCGCCACCAGGGAAGCCCGCATAAAGTTTCTTTTGCAGTGAGTTATTCGTTGGGGGGTAACTTTGATTTCGAAACCCTCCTCCAAGTTTCTTTCCACAACTGCTGATTATCACCCGCTCAGTTTTTTTTTTAAAATCCATTTCTGTAACTGGGACAACCACGTATTTATTTTTATAGGTTTATTCCCTTCAGAAACAAGAATATGATGTCATCATGGGTAGGACTTGCTCCAGTGAGAAAAGAAAAATTATCATGGAAATGAAGTCTTCTATTTTCTGATTTGGGGCTTTGAAATGACGTACTCAGAAACGGTAACATCCTCTGAGCTGATGGATGAAGCAGGGCAGCTTCCCAGAACAAGGAAACTGAGAATGAATAATAAGACGTAAGTTCCATGTCACCATGTCTCTTGGGTTCACATATCGTACTGGAGACGTTTATTTATATGTCGCAGAGAACAGATTCAGTTCTATCCATGTGGTGTGGGGCATTTCCCCTTTAATTGTGGGAGCCCAGGGCCCCCCACTCTGCACAGGAAATGTGCATCCTCCAGATGCCGGAGGTGGTGGCTTCTCCACGCCCTGCCCAGAGCTGTGGCTGCGCCTTCCACTCCCGCACATGTCCTCATGCCTGACTGTTTGAATTCTACGTAAATACGCAAAGAGGAAGGTAGCCTGCGAATGCTCTGCTTCTGGAAGCAAGACCATGGTCTTCAAGGCAGGGGTGGCCTGGGGCGGAGTGGGAGTCAGAGGGGAGTGGAGGAAAATGGCTTTCATCTCACACAGGAAGATCCTACATCCCCTCCCAGCCTCTCTACAGCCCTGGGAGCTCTCTTCTGAAGGTTTGGGTCAGTCCATTCTCCATGGAAATCTGGATAGAACACTGATACCCACGTGATCAATGTTTCTGCATGATATTCTATTTCAAAACAGGGCAGAGAGATTCAGGGTCTGCCTACATGCCCACTAGAAAGTCACCCTCTTCACTGTTCAGTAGGAGTTGTTATCACAACAGGAAGTGTACTGTGGACTGCTCATTGGCAAGAGGGTTTCAGGACATGGAATCTGTTCAACCTGGAGGAGATCCAGGATGATGGATTGACGGAGAATCTGAAATGTCTCGGGAGTTCCATCTGTCATGTCTCAATGACATCTTGGGTAGGTGTGGACGACGACGGAGTTTCTCCAGGTAAAATCTATGAACAGCCCACGGCCACAAAGATTCTGAGACATTCCAGCAACGAAAACAACAAGCGGCAATCACCGCCTGAAAGCGTAAAACCTAGAGTGAAGGAGGACAAGGGATGTCAGAAACCAAAGCTCATTGGATAAAGGGCTAATAGAAAAGGAATCCAAGTAGGAACACAGGATCATCAGCCTTTAAGAGATGCTTAAGAATCACTTGTGAGGCTTCCCTCAGCTGAACTGGAGGGAGAGCAGTTTCTCTACGATCCACGGCTGTTCTCCTGCTGCCCCTAATATGTCTTCTTTGGAAAATGAATGCAAGACCGTCAATGTATTCCGCTCCGTCCATCCATTTCTCATTCACGCGTCCATTATTTACTGCGCACCTACTATATGCGGGCATCACGCTAGGCCCTGGGGGATACAGCTGTGGTCGTGATGGACAAGGTCTGCCCTCTGAGAGGTTACAGCCCGTGGAGGAGGAAAGCCGTTAGCACGAATAATTGCAAAGTCATTGTTATGACAGCTAAAGTACAGGCTGTCAGGGGAATCTACGACAGAGGGCCCGTCCTCTTCTCTTATTAGTTCAACAGTTTAGGGGCCTATAAACTGGCAGCTTGATCAGCTCAGGGGCGCTTCCCTTGTGACTGGTCAGTGCGCTTTGGTTGGTACTTATCACAACCCTGTACTTGGAGAGCGCTTACTGAAGTCTTTGGATGGTAACAGCCATCTTCCTGGGACATTCCTTTGGATACTCAGGAATCTGGAAGCCAGAAGGTCTGGTTTCTGACTTAAAGGAAGGACAAGGGAAACCCTCCACCTTATGGCTCACCCCTCCCCCAGCCCTGACTCAGCAGCTTTGGAGGCTAAGCCACTGAGAGCGATACTCAGTAAGTTTGGATTTGTAAGTGAAACTCCCAAGTTGCTGCCATCGGTTCAATGTAGAGTATGAGTTGAACTCAACAGCCATTGAAAGGAGGGTAGTGTTACAAGGGGACTCCTCGCCATGCAGAAGCCTGTGTGAGGCCGACAAGGGGATGCAATGCTGCTATCCTCACTGGGGAGATATGCAAGTTTTGTAGCACTTAATTGGGGGATTTTATGCACTGAGACGACAATAATGGGAAACAGAAATTTGTCAACCTCACGGAGAGGTTCGGTCATCTGTTACAAAGTCCTCATCTCCACGTAGCCAGACGATGACAGCTCTCTTGTTCAAAGGAACGGAGAAGGCTGTCTCTTCCCACCTTTGGAAGGTCCTCATTCAATAAATGGCTCATCACATGGGTCAACATGTAGGTTCAGTAAGATCTTAATTATCTATTTTAAAAACCACCTAGTTTCAGAGGTCCCATGCAAGGCATTAAATCTGCAGGAGACAGAGGGTGGCAACATCAGAGCCAGGCTACACAGCAGCTGAGCAGACAACAGCTGCCGGAGACCAGCCCTACTACCAGAGAAGGTCCGTGGAGGTCCAGGTCACGGGCGTCGGCGCCCAGAGCATCTGGCCGAGTGAACACTGCAGCGCTGACTGTGCTCTGATCTTGCAGGTCAGGCTGGGCTAGGCTAGAAGGGGCGACCGTGGCAGCCAGGTGCCCCACCGAGGGGTCTTCCACCCGAGAGCAGGGGCGCTCAGGGTGAGGGGCTGAAGCAGGACTGGAGGGAATAGTTTTAGCTCTCAGCGTCCAGCCAGGATGGCCTCGTGTTCTGGGGGGGGGGGGGGGGGCGGTCACTGTCCCTGTGTCATTTCCCGTGTGTGGTTCCGATTCAGTCCTTCGGGCCATTTATTAGGTTGTGATCCAAAGCACAGTCATTGTGAAAACAGGGCTCTAAGAAAACCATAGCAAACACCCGGAGCTGACCTTGCTGGGAAGCAAGTGCTTCCAGCTCAACAGGAGGTCTTCTTCCATCATCCTCTGAGGCCTGAGATGCTTTAGTTTTAAAATTTTTTAAATTATTTTTTTTGGCCGCATAGCTTGTGGGATCTTAGTTCCCCATCCAGGTATCGAACCCGGGCCCTGGCAGTGAATTGCCCAGTTCCTAACCACTGGACCACCAGGGAATTCCCCCCTACCTTTTTTTTTCTTGAGATGCTTTAAAGGCGTAGACACATAAAAACCACATTTTGCTTTAATTAGTTTTTACCATCAATTTGGCTAAGAAGGGTCCGACATAAAGAGGGCTGAGACCTGATTGTATGCCCCATGACTCATCCTTTGTTTTCCCTAGAAAATCTTTCAAATGTCATGTTAGCTTTTTGTAGTTTTTTAAGGAACCTCCATACTGTTCTCCACAGTGGCTGTATCAATTTACATTCCCACCAACAGTGCAAGAGGCTTCCCTTTTCTCCACACCCTCTCCAGCATTTATTGTTTCTAGATTTTTTGATGATGGCCATTCTGACTGGTGTGAGATGATATCTCATTGTAGTTTTGATTTGCATTTCTCGAATGATTAATGAAGTTGAGTATTCTTTCACGTGTTTGTTGGCAATCTGTATATCTTCTTTGGAGAAATGTCTGTTTAGGTCTTCTGCCCATTTTTGGATTGGGTTGTTTGTTTTTTTGTTACTGAGCTGCATGAGCTGCTTATAAATTATGGAGATTAATCCTTTGTCTTAATATGTCTTCTGGCATTTAACTTTCTTTTAGTTCTAACTGCAATTTGCATCCACATTCTCAGGTTTTGACATCAGTTATCATTAATCCAGACCTTCATTTACATCATTTGGGTATCGTCATTTGCCCTTGCAAATCATTCTAACAGCAGTGAAACAACGTGAAGCGATTACAAAGGTAAGAGGATAAAAATGTAATAAAACTGAATTCACCTCCCATACTTGTTCAGCGTCAGATGTCGGAGGCAAGGTGCTTCATCTTCTGATCAATGAGGGAGCTAATTTCAATTTTTACTCAGAGCACACGAATTAGTTATTTTGGTTTTGATTAGGAGAAGATACCCTCAACTTGATATTTTTATATCTAAAGTTAAACAGTCAGTAATTGTATTCATATCAGGATGGGTGTTATGATTGCAAAAGCTTTATTTAATATAATTTTGATTATACTAATGATGCTAATCACTGAAATACGCTGAGCATTTACCCATTGCTAAGCGCCTTACATGCGTCACCTTAGTCCTCACAACAACCCGTTAGGTGGTGGGTAATAATTCATTATTATTCCCATCTTACGTATGGGAAACGAGAAACAATTCAGAGCCAGAAACCCAGCTCTAACTTCACGTCTTCACCTCTATGACCTCTTCCACTATTCCGTCTTGTAAGACACACGTGTGTATGATAACAAATAACATACACAAGGAGGGCAAAGGAAGACACGAGAGTTTTGAAACAAAGTGGAAAAGAACAACCTGCTTTCTTTAAATTTTATTTTATTTGATATTGGACTACAGTTGATTAACAATGTTGCGTTAGTTTCAGGTGTACAGCAAAGTGATTCAGTTATACGTATACATATATCTATTCTTTTTCATTCTTTTCCCATTTAGGAAGAACAATCTTCTTCTTAAACCGGGTTAGGCGAGCGCCGTGGATTTGTCATGTTCTGCGTTGGGGGCTGTTGCTTTTACACTGCTTAACTCTATTCCCATTAGATTTTATGAGCAATAATGGCAAAATGATGACCTGGCGGGACACCTTTAAAAGTGCTGAAAGTCTAACTTCTTCACATTCACCTTCCGGAGACAAAACTCAGCAACTGGATGCCAGGCTTCCTCAGCAGATAGCACATTCGTTGCCTTGTCTCGGCGTCTCAGCTGGAGATGAGCACGTGAGGGACGCTCTGAACACGTGAGATAGTTTGGGAGCTTCAGAGCATTACCGGCTTTTAAAACCTTCCCTGAGGGATTCCCTGGTGGCTCAGTGGTTAAGAATCCGCCTGCTAATGCTAGGGGACACAGGTTCGAACCCTGGTCCAGGAAGATCCCATGTGCCGTGGAGCAACTAGGTCCATAAGCCACAACTACTGAGCCTGCACGTCTGGAGCCTGTGCTCCGCAACAAGAGAGGCTGCGATAGTGAGAGGCCTGCGCACTGCGATGAAGAGTGGCCCCTGCTTGCCGCAACTAGAGAAAGCCCTCGCACAGAAACGAAGACCCAACACAACCCTAAATAAATAAATAAATAATTTTTTTTTTTTTAAAACCTTCCCTGAGCAAAGGTGCAGTCTAGGGCAGGATCCTCTACACCTATGTTTTCTGAGCTGCTAGACAACGATCAGGTAACGCCTACTTTTTTTAACCTTAACAAGTTCTAACCAGCCTAGCAAAGCATAGGGCAGACAAGGCCCAAATGCGGGTTGCAACTTGGACCCCTGATTATACCTGAGAGGGAGGCCGCACGGGGCTTGATAGAGCCCTGGCCCCAGGAGGGTTCAGCTCCTGCAGGTACCAGGGCTGCACGGACAGAAAGAAAAGCTCCGAGGTAACTGCTGACGTTCTGGCGTCCTTGGGTCCTCGGTGCCCACAGTCGCCCGGCTGACGGCTCCCTGTCAACTCACCCTCCTGGGGTGGTGAGTCTGAAAGACGAACCCTGAGCCTTTCCGCTTTGTCAGCACAATTAGCCAGCTGTGGACCCACAGCCCTGGGTTCTGCGGGCGCAGGGCCGCCGGGCAGCCCCCTGGGCTCATGAGCTGGCAGAAGAACAAAGGCGCAGACTGGGGAAAGCCCAAGTTAGCAGCTTTCTACAGGCTTTAACATGCCACGTTGGAAAAGCCGAGAGAGAGAGCGAGAGAGAGAGAGAGAGAGAGAGAGAGAGAGCGCGAGAGAGAGAGGGAGTGTGTGTGTGTGTGTGTGTGTGTGCGCGGTGTGCTGGGGAAGGAATGAGGGCAACGGTTAGTTTCCATATATCCTGAGAGGAACGTGAGCCTCTGTCCCACTGACGTCAGAAGTCACGTGAGATAGAATGGGGAGTCATCTGTCAAAGTTTTCCTTGTAACATATGAGCCAGGGATTTGGCCTAAGAGATAGAGGATAAACCTGAGTTAAGCAGAGCTGCTTCTCGAGATGTGACAACACACACACACACACACACACACACACACACACACACACACACACACTCTCTCCATTCCCCTCCCCCTCTCCTGATGATAACAGAGCATCTTATACTTTGGCCTCAATTCTCCAGTAGGTTCTAAGTCAGCATGTAGACTCAGGTCCAGGACTCAGCCTGGATGCCTGCTAAATAAGACTGGGATCTGGGGAGACCTGTTTCCTGTAAAATTATGTTACCCTGGAGCAGGGGGGAAACGTCCTGGATTTTGGGAAGGGGTCCTTTTCATCTGGCACACACTGCATATATATATTTTTTAATTGATTTATTTTTGGCTGTGCTGGGTCTTCATTGCTGAGCGCGGGCTTTCTCTAGTTGCGTCGAGTGGGGGCTACTCTTCGTTGCGGTGCGTGGGCTTCTCATTGTGGTGGCTTCTCTCGTTGTGGAGCACGGGCTCTAAGAGCACGGACTTCAGTAGTTGTGGCTCGCGGGCTCTAGAGCGCAGGCTCAGTAGTTGTGGCGCTCGGGCTTAGTTGCTCCGCAGCATGTGGGATCTTCCTGGACCAGGGCTCGAACCCGTGTCCCCTGCATTGGCAGGCGGATTCTTAACCACTGCGCCACCAGGGAAGCCCCACACTGCATATTTATAGTCATTTTCCTCACACACAAAAAAAACAGCCTCAAGCTTCTCATTGGTTTTGAAGATCAAGCCTTGGTCTCTCCTGGGTTCGGGGCAGGTGCTGCCTCAGCAGTTTTCAGGGGAATCCACCACAACCTGCCCCCTCGCCCTCCGCAGGGAAAACAAATGCTGTTGACACCAGGACTCCCGGTCTGCTTGCTCCTGGGCCACCTGTCAGGTGTCCAACAAAGGGGGTCCCTGGCTGGGGATCGTGTCCTCCTGCTGCTTCCGCTGGCATGGGGGAGGGGGAGGGGGAGGGGTGGATGGTAGCAGAGAGCTGAGCATCAGAATTTCTCCACTGATGGGGCTCGGAGGGGCAACGTGGGGGACACAGGGGCTTACCTCAAGATGCCCTTGAAAAATTCAGATGCCTACTCCTCCCTTACGCAAACATTATCAGGAAAGTAAATCAGACTTCAGTGGCTGCACCCGTGGAGAAATGCCTGCCTCACTGAGGCCATCACTCTGGGGGACAAGGGAAATGCTCATCTGGGATCTAAACACTGGCGAGCTCGTGCTCTCAGAAGCCGGCCCTGAGCGTGTGCCCTGGGCGGACACAGCTACCTGCCCGTGGGGCTGCCTGCTCCCAGGTGTGCAGCAGGGCGGGCCCTGGTTAGGGTGCCACGTGAACAGCTGTGCTGCCTGTCCCACCCCTACACAGGCCAGAGTGAGGAGGGCACTCTGGGACACAGGAATGAGCCCGACTCTGCGGGAAGGGGGACTGGGCGCGAGCGGAAGACAGGGGCAGGGGAAGACCAGCTACTTCAGGGGACCCGCGGTCCCGTGTCTTCCTGGACTGCAGGGTCAGGCTTGATGCATTATTTGTAATCGAGGTGGCAGCGGTGAGAAATGATTCAGAGAGCTCCCTTTTACCCTCTGCCCCATCTCCCCCGATGGCAACATTTTGCCCATCTACAGTACAAGGTCACAGTCTGGCTTTTGACACTGATACAGATTCACCGATCTTACTCGAATTTCCCAAGTTTCACTTCAACTCCTTTTTGCGTATGTTCAACACAATGTTATCACCTATGGAGATTCGTGTGTTCAATACCACAGACGAGACACAGAACATCCGTGTCATCACGAGGGTCTCTGGGGCTGCCCCTCTGTAACCACACCCATCTCTTGCTCCCTCACCCCCAGGTCCCTAACTCCTGGCAACCAGGAAACTGTCCTTCATTTCAAAAACGTGGTCATTTCACAAATACCATATATCACTTATGACACAAATGAACCTATCTAAGAAACGGAAACAGACTCACAGACATAGAGAACAGACTTGTGGTTGCCCAGGGGGAAGGGAGGCCTGGATTGGGAGTTTGGGCTTAGCAGATGCAAACTAGTACATATAGGATGGATAAACAACAAGGTCCTACTGTATAGCACAGGGGACTGTATTCAGTATCCTGTGGTAAACCACAGTGGGAAGGGATATGACACATATATACATACATGTGTAACTGAGTCACTTTGCTCACACCTGAAACTAACACAACACTGTAAATCAACTATACTTCAATAAAAGAAAATTTTGTCATTTCAAAATGTTTTATAAATGGAACCATACAGTATGGAACCTTTTGAGGCAGTTTTTTCACTCCGTGTAATTCCCTGGGGATTCATCCGAGCGGTTGTATCACCAGTTTGCTCCCTTCGCTGCTGCACAGTATCCACGGCGTGGCCGTACCATCCTTTGTTTAAAGTCCCCCAGTGAAGGACATCAGGGCTGATTCCAGTTTTTGCTTATTACGAAGAAAGCTGCTATGAACATCTGTGTACAGGTTTGTTTCTTTTTCACGGTGCGCGGGCCTCTCACTGTTGTGGCCTCTCCCGTTGCGGAGCACAGGCTCCGGACGCGCAGGCTCAGCGGCCATGGCTCATGGACCCAGCCGCTCCACTGCATGTGGGATCTTCCCGGACCGGGGCATGAACCCGCGTCCCCTGCATCGGCAGATGGACTCTCAACCACTGCGCCACCAGGGAAGCCCTGTGTACAGGTTTTTGTGTGGACAGAAGTTTTCCTCCCTCTGGGATCAACGTCCAAGAGTGAACTTGCTGGTTTGAATGGTAACTGTATGTTTAGTTTCAGAAGAGTCTGCCAAACTGTTTTCCAGAGTGGTTGGACCTTTTTGCATTCCCATCAGCAATGTATGGCGTCTCTCTGCATCATCACCATCATTTCGTGCTGCCATTACTTTTTATTTTAATCACCCTGATAGGTGCGTGCTCACTGTGGTGTTAATTTGCATTTCCATAATGATGAACGGTGCTCAACGGCCTTCCATGTGCTCACTGGCCAACTGTAGCTCCTCTTCAGGGAGAGGTATGGGTATGTCTTTTGCCCATTTTCTAATTGGACTTCTTTTTTTTACTGTTTAGTTTTGAAAGCTCTTTATATATTCCAGGTACTAGTCCTTGGTCGGATGTGTGGCTTGTAGATATTTTCTTCCAGGGTGGAACTTACCTTTCCCTCCTCTTCACAAAGTCACACACAGAACAAAAGTTTTCATTCTGACGAGGTCCAACTCATTAGTTTTTCCTTTTATGGATCATGGTTTTGGCGTCAAGCCTCAGAACTTTTTGCCTAACTCTAGGGTACACCCTAAAGATTTTCTCCTATTTTTTAAAATTTAATATTTTTATGTTTTATTTTATTTTTGCGGTACGCGGGCCTCTCCCTGTTGTGGACCCTCCCGCTGTGGAGCACAGGCTCCGGACGCGCAGGCTCAGCGGCCATGGCTCACGGGCCCAGCCGCTCTGCGGCATGTGGGATCTTCCCGGACCGGGGCACGAACCCGCGTCCCCTGCATCGGCAGGCAGACTCTCAACCACTGCGCCACCAGGGAAGCCCAATATTTTTATGTTTTAAATGTAAGTGTATGATCCATCCTGAGTTAATTTTTATATCAGTTGTGAAGTTCACTTTTTGCACATGGACGTCTAGCTGTTCCTGCACCGTTTGTTGAAAAGCTAGTCCTCTTCCACTGAATTACTCTTGCACCTTTGTGAAAAATCATGTGAGCATATCTGAGCGGGTCTATTTCTGATTCTCTACTCTGTCCCTGTTCTGTGTCTGTGCCTCCACCAAACCACACTGTCTTGATTACCATAGCTGCAGAGTGAGCCTTAATATCAGGTAGTGTTTCCTCCCACTTGACTCTTCTTTGTCAAGGTTGTCTGAACTATTTTAGGGCCTTGCCTTTCCATGTAACTTTTAGAACAAGCCATCTATGTCTACAAAAAAACCTTGCTGGGATTTTTTTTAAAGAACAGCTTCATTGAGAGATAATTCAGACATCATGCAATTCACCCTTTTAAAGAGTGCAATTTGCAGCAAAGGAAACGGTAAACAATGAACAAGATGACCTATGGAATGGGAGAAAATATTTGCAAATGATGCGACCAACAAGGGCTTAATCTCCAAAATACACAAACAACCCGTACAACCTAACAACAACAAAGCCAACAACCCAATCGAAAAACGGGTGAAGAACTAAATAGACACTTCTCCAAGGAAGACATGCACACGGCCAACAGGCACGTGAAAAGATGCTTCACGTTGCTAACCATCAGAGTAATGCAAATCAAAACTGCAGTGAGGCATCCCCTTACACCGGTCAGAACGACCATCATCAAAAAGTCTACAAATAACAAATGCTGGAGAGGGTGTGGAGAAAAGGGGCCCCTCCCACACTGTTGGTGGGAATGTAAGTTAGTGCAGCCCCTATGGAATATAGTATGGAGGTTCCTCAAAAAGCTAAAAATAGAGTTGCCATCTGATCCAGCAATCCCACTCTTGGGCATATATCCAGACAAAATTCTAATTCAAAAAGATACATGCATCCCTATGTTTATAGCAGCACTGTTCACAATAGCCAAGACAGGGAAACAACCTAAATGTCCACCAACAGATGAATGGATAAAGAAGATGTGGTACACATATACAATGGAATATTATTCAGCCATAAAAAAGAACAAAATAATGCCATTTGCAGCAACATGGACGGAACTAGAGATTATCATACTAAGTGAAGTAAGTCAGAGAGAGAAAGACAAATATCATATGATATTACTTATATGTGGAATCTAAAATATAACACAAATGAACTTATCTATGAAACAGAAACAGACTCACAGACATAGAGAACAGACTTGTGGTTGCCAAGGTGGGTGGGGTGGGGGAGCGATGGACTGGGAGTTTGGGCTTAGCAGATGCAAACGAGTATACATAGGATGGATAAACAACAAGGTCCTACTGTATAGCACAGGGGACTCTTCAATATCCTGTGATAAACCACAATGGAAAAGAATATATATTAAAAAAGAACATATATATATGTATGTATAACTGAATCAATCCGCTGTACAGCAGAAATTAACACAACATTGTAAATCAACTATACTTCAATAAAAATAAAGAGCACAGGGCTTCCCTGGTGGCGCAGTGGTTGAGAGTCCGCCTGCCGATGCAGGGGACACGGGTTCGTGCCCCGGTCCGGGAGGATCCCACGTGCCGCAGAGCGGCTGGGCCCGTGAGCCATGGCCGCTGAGCTTGCGCGTCCGGAGCCTGTGCTCCGCAACGGGAGAGGCCACAACAGTGAGAGGCCTGCGTACCACAGAAAAAAAAAAAAAAAAAAAAAGCACAATTTGGTGTTTTCTTAGCTTATTCACAAGGTCACGTACTTGTGCAGAGAAGACAGAACACGGCAGGCCTGAGACGGCTATCCTCAGAGAGGCCTGTTTGCCAGACTGGCCCTCGGCTGGCGTCTGAGAACTGGGCTCCTGGAGTGTTTCCAGTCAACAAGCAACAAGTAAGAGGGGTTCACTGCGCCTGGACTGTTTCTGCACACAGTGCAGTTGAGGCTGAGTAAACTTTCTTGGTGGTTTTGGCACATGCTAGGAAGAAGGTGCTTATGGGACCAGCCCTTAGTAAAGCCTTTGCGTGTACAGTCTCCGATGCGCTGAAACATCACACGCGTGTTGCTGTCTTTTTCCTGCACAGAGGGCTGTGCTCTGTGTGAGCCCTCGGGGGAGGGCGAGAGCAGGAGAAAGGCTACACGTGGATCCCTCCAGACAGTGCCTCTCTTTCCCTTCTGATCTGTGTATCCTCACTGCATCTCTGTAGTCAGTCTTAGCCGGGGCTGAGAGCTCCCTGTTGGCGTGGCCTGAGGGGCTGGAGAGCTTTTCTGAGGCAGGGCAGGGATTTCCCTCTGTAGCGGAGGGATTCCGTCAGCTGGACTCCTTGGCTGCTTCTTGGGTGGGCTGGGGGGACAAAGAGGCTTCCTGGACCAGGCTGCTTGCTGTAGCTGGGCCTCCCCTGACAGGTGGGCTCGCATTCCCAGTATCTCCTGGTGGAAAAGGGATGTCTCAGACCCAGCGAGGAAGGAGAGTGTTTCCTCTGGCTGTTTGTATTTGGTGGGAATCTCCCTAGCGCTTCCCCTTGCCTGGTATTGTTAGAAGAATGAGTCTGTCTGGGATGCTTTTTCTTGCTCGGCTGGGGGTGGTGGTGGTGGGAAACACTGGGTCTAGCGTCGGGGGTTGCAGGATACCCCGCCTCTGTGCTGTGTGTAGCCCTGGGGTTCCCAACCTGCTCACTTTCTTCTTACCACCTTTCAGAGTTTTCCTCTGGTTGCTTCTTGCATTATTCCCAAGGTTTACAGTTGTACTGAGCAGGGAGAAGCAGAAAGAAATGTGTCTACACCATTCTGTCCCAATCCAAAGGCTCCATCATCTTTTTTAAAAAAAGTTTTATTGGAGTATAGTTGATTTACAGTGTTATGTTACGGTGTCTCATTCTTTTCTTCTTTAACATCTTTATTGAAGTATAATTGCTTTACAATGGTGTGTTAGTTTCTGCTTTATAACAAAGTGAATCAGCTATACATATACATATATCCCCGTATCTCTTCCTTCCTGCGTCTTCCTCCAACCCTCCCTATCCCACCCCTCTAGGTGGTCACAAAGCACTGGACACTTAGGCTGCTTCTATGTCCTGGCTATTGTAAATAGAGCTGCAATGAACCAGTGTCTCATTCTTAAAGTGGATCTCTGGACTATAGATTTCTACTTCATACTTTTTTTTTTTTTTTTTTGGCCGCTTGGCATGTGGGATCTTAATTCCCCAACCCGGGATCGAACCCTCGCCCCATGCATTGGCAGCATGGAGTCTTAACCACTGGACCGCCAGGCAAGTCCCCCATCGTCATATTTTAATTGATGAGGAACAAACATATAAGTAAGCATTTCATTCACCATTAACATTGATTTATAAAGTATATATGGTCTTTTTCAAAAAGTTTCTGGAGTAGCTTGAATCATGTCCAGGAAACAGGCTGTAGATTCACTTTTCCTGGCTCCTGCCCTCGAATCCAAACCGATACCCTGGAGATGATTCAATCGCCCGTGAGAAAAGGGCTCTGAAAGCTGGAAAGAAGATGGTGGACGGCCTGGGAGCACAGGACGGGAGAAGCAACCACGTGACGAGTTCGCTGTTTTGTTTCGATCGCCCATGTGCATCTGGACTGCACACAGGAGGGACCTGGAGCCCAGAACTGTCAACAGGCACGGACCTGAATCCCAAGAGGACCAGGAGAGGGAAGCCTGACAGAGACAGCAGGAGCTGGCCACCCCAAATGCCCACAGCGGCAGCTCTAGAGTGCTGGTGGGCTGACCACCCCCTACCACCCCCGGGACACTGATGTAGTGACAGTATTGAAGCCCCTCGCCAGTTCAACGCCCAGTCCACACTTGGAGCTCAGCAGGGCAGGCGGTCTACCCACAGGGGTAATACCAGCAGAGACTGGTGTCTCCCTGCCCTACACCAGGTGGCATAAGGGGACGCAGGCCCAGCACTCTGGCTCTCCCAGCTCCCCAGAGAAGGGGGCCCATGGAGGTGGGTTCAGCCCCTGCAGGTGGCCCAGCAGGTAACTGATCACAAGCCCCGGCAGTGCCAGAAGAGTGAAACAGATCAGAACAGCATGATCAGAAAACTAAACTGTCACTGGAATCAGAGCCCACAAAAGCAGACCAGATCCTATATGCTACGCCTAAATCAGTGCCTGCCTGCTAAAGGAGAAGGTTTAAACAGGGTCAAGTCTCCTGACATAACCCAAATGCCCAGGATACGACAGAAAATCACCCCTAAAATACAAAGATCAGTGGAACAGAATACAGAGCCCAGAAATAAACCCACACATATATGGTCAATTAACTTACGACAAAGGAGCTAAGAATATACAACGGGGAAAGGACAGTCTCTTCAATAATGGCACCGGGAAGACTGAACAGACACATGCAAAAGAATGAATTAGATCACTCTCTTACACCATACACAAAATTAACTCAAAATGAATTAGAGCTGAATGTAAGACCTGAGCCTAGAAGAACTTCTAGAAGCAAACATAGGTGGTAAGCTCCTTGACATAGATCCTGGTGACGAATTTTTTGAAATCTGACCCCAAAAGTAAAAGCAACAAAGAAGTGGGATTACATCAAACTAAAAACCTTGTGCACAGTAAAGGAAACCATCAACAAAGTGAAAAGTCAACCTATGGAACTGGAGAAAATATTTGCAAATCATATCTCGGATAAGGGGTTAATATCCAAAACAGAAAGAGCTCATACAACTCAACAGCAAACACCAAACAATCCAATTAAAAATGGGCAGAATATCTGAACAGACGTTTTTGCAACGAAGACATGCAGATGGCCGACAAGTACATGAAAAGGTACTCAACGTCACTGATCATCAGGGAAATGCACATCATTTCCTTCACAGTGAGGTATCACCTCACACCTGCTAGAATGGCTGTCATCAAGAAGACAGGAGACGCAAGAGGGAAGAGATATGGGAACATATGTATATGTATAACTGATTCACTTTGTTATAAAGCAGAAACTAACACACCATTGTAAAGCAATTATACTCCAATAAAGATGCTAAAAAAAAAAAAAAGAAGACAGGAGAGAACAACTGCTGGAGAGGGTGTGGAGAAAAGGGAGCCCTTGTGCACTGCTGGCGGGAATGTGAAAACACCATGTGATCCACCAATCCCATTCCTGGGGATTTATCTGAAGAAAACAAAAGCACTAACTTGCAAAGATACATGTGCCTCCATGAATACTGCAGCATTATTTACACCAGCCGAGATATGAAAACGACCTACGTGTCCACTGACAGGTGAACGAATAAAGCCGATTATGGTATATACACAGTGGAATGATATTCAGCCATAAAAAAGAATGAAATCTTGCCATTTGGGACAACATGGATGGACCCTGAGGGCAGTATGCTAAGTGAAATAAGCCAGACAGAAAAAGACAAATATTGTATGATCTCACTTGCACGTGGAATCTAAAAAGAAAGAGCAAAGCAAAAACCAAGCTCATAGATACAGTGGCTGCCAGGGATGGAGGGGCTGGTGGTGCTGGAGGGTGGGCAAAAGGGGTGAAGGGAGACAAAAGGTACAAACTTCCAGGTATAAAATAAGTAAGTCCTGGGAACGTTATGTATAGCAGGATGACTACAGTTACTAATACTGTGTCATATATTTGAAATTTGCTAACAGAGTAGTAGATCTTAAAAGTTACCATGACCAGAAAAAATTCTGTAACTATGTGTGGTGACAGATGATAGCTAGACTTATTGTGATGATCATTTTGCAATATACACAAATATCTAATCATTATGTTGTACACCTGAAGCTAATATTATGTTGTATATCAATTATACCTCAATAAAAAAAGAAAGAAAGGAAGGAAGGAAGGAAGGAGGGAAGGGAGGGAGGGAGGAAGGAAACCACCCATAATACTAAGAGTTAGGTAAATCACAATTTGCATCAGAAAAGACAATCTACTGACGCTAACACTGAGATGGACCAGATGTTGGAATTATGTGACAAAGGTTTTCACAAGTCATTATAATAGTGTTCCAAGTAATTATGAATTCTTTTGAAACAGATTAAAAAAATAGAAAACCTCTGCAAGGAAACAGAAGTTACACAACAGAACCAAGTGGGAATGATAGAATCGAAAAACACAAGAGCCAAAATAAAAATAACACACATAACACTATGAAAAAATTATGCAGATATATTAAAATAAATACATCAAAGCCAAGGGCAATATGCTGAAGAGTCTTATTAAATGTTTACCATGTGCCAGGTACTGTTTTAAGCATTTTCCTTGTATTAATTCATTTAATCTTCACCACAGCCCTGTGACGTAGATATTAGTATCCTTGTTAATGGGTGAGGAATCTGAGACACAGAGAGGTTGAGTGACTTGCCTAAGATCACACAGCTTACTAGAGGTGGAGCTGGGGAGTCTGTCCTAGAGTCTCTGCTCCTGTCCACATGTAGTGTTGCTTGGTATTCTGCTGCCTCTTTCAGAGAATGAAAGGAATTCCAGTGACAAGTCTCAGTGGGCATTTCTGCCAGGGCTGCTGCTAAGCCTCCTCACGGGCCCCTCCCCCTCCTCTTCCATCTCCTCCTACAGCCCAGAATTAGCACAGCTGCCAGAGGATCTCCACTTGACATGCCAATCAGCCTGCTTCACCCCCCAGCCTGAGTCTCCCCAGCGGCTCACATCACACTCGGAATAACATCCTGCCTCCTTCCCAAGACCTGTGGGCCCTGCCTGTGTTTTCAGATCCCCCTCCGCCCACTCTCCTGTTCATGCCAACCTCCACCCTCAGACTTCCTTGCTCTTCTTTGCACTCACCCCTGCCCCAGGCCCTCTGCGCCTGCCCTTTCCCCTCCCGGAATGCCTGTCGCCCAGATCTTCACTTGGCCACCTGCTTTTTTCACATTTCTGCTCCAAAGGCATCTTCCCAGGGAGGCCTCCCATGACTGCATTTTATGGTCTTCAGATCAATCTCACTATCGTTCCTTTTTGACTGTCTTTCTCCCCAACTGAAACTGACCAGAGGGGGAATTCCCTGGCAGTCCAGTGGTTAGGACTCCACGCTTCCACTGCAGGGGGCTTGGGTTCGATCCCTCGTCGGGGAACTGAGATCTTGCATGCCATGTGGCACGGCCACAAAAAAAAAAAAGCTGGGGCAAAAAAAATAATAATTAAAAAAATAAATAAACCTGACCAGTGGGAAGGCCTTGTTTATCTTGCTTACTGCTTCATCACCAGTGGCTAGAACAGGGCCTGACTTAGTGTAGGAACTTAAATATTTGTTGAATGAACAGATAAATGAATGGATGAGAGATATAGTTTTCATTACCTGGAAAGCAGAGAGATGAAGTTTTTATTTTCAGACCTAATTTTTAAAAGGTCACACAGGTCCTAATGTAAAAGATGTCATATAATAAAATAGAAAACAGTTTCACCAGCACAGTTCATAGATTAACAACAGTATTAACATTTATTATATTCTGCCTTCAAAATATACATGTTGTATTTCTTAAAACATGGTGTCGGTAAGAAACTTACCCTTAAACCTTAATGCTTTTTAAGCTACGGTAATCAAGACAATATGGTACTGGCACAAAAACAGAAATATAGATGAATGGAACAGGACAGAAAGTCCAGATATAAACCCAAGCACCTATGGTCAACTCATCTATGACAAAGGAGGCAAGGATATACAATGGAGAAAAGACAGTCTCTTCAATAAGTGGTGCTGGGAAAACTGGACAGCTACATGTAAAAGAATGAAATTAGAACACTCCCTAACACCATACACAAAAATAAACTCAAAATGGATTAGAGACCTAAATGTAAGACCGGACACTATAAAACTCTTAGAGGAAAACATAGGAAGAACACCCTTTGACATAAATCACAGCAAGATATTTTTTGACCCACCTCCTAGAGAAATGGAAATAAAAACAAAAATAAACAAATGGGACCTAATGAAACTTCAAAGCTTTTGCACAGCAAAGGAAACCATAAACAAGACGAAAAGACAACCCTCAGAATGGGAGAAAATATTTGCAAACGAAGCAACTGACAAAGGATTAATCTCCAAAATTTACAAGCAGCTCATGGAGCTCAATATCAAAAAAACAAACAACCCAATCCCAAAATGGGCAGAAGACCTAAATAGACATTTCTCCAAAGAAGACATACAGATGACCAAAAAACACATGAAAAGATGCTCAACATCACTAATTATTAGAGAAATGCAAATCAAAACTACAATGAGGTATCTCCTCACACCAGTTAGAATGGGCATCATCAGAAAATCTACAAACAACAAATGCTGGAGAGGGTGTGGAGAAAAGGGAAGCCTCTTGCACTGTTGGTGGGAATGTAAATTGATATAGTCACTATGGAGAATAGCATGGAGGTTCCTTAAAAAACTAAAAATAGAACTACCATGTGACCCAGCAATCCCACTACTGGGCATAAATCCGGAGAAAACCATAATTGTAAAAGACACATGCACCCCAGTGTTCACTGCAGCGCTATTTACAATAGCCAGGTCATGGAAGCAACCTAAATGCCCATGGACAGACGAATGGATAAAGAAGACGTGGTACATATATACAATGGAATAGTACTCAGCCATAAAAAGGAACGAAATTGGGTCATTTGTAGAGACGTGGATGGACCTAGAGACTGTCATACAGAGTGAAGTAAGTCAGAAAGAGAAAAACAAATATTGTATATTAATGCATGTATGTGGAACCTAGAAAAATGGTACAGATGAACCGGTTTGCAGGCAGAAATTGAGACACAGATGTAGAGAACAAACGTATGGACACCAAGGAAAGTGGTGGGGTGGTGGTGGTGGTGGTGGTGGGATGAATTGGGAGATTGGGATTGACATGTATACACTGATATGTATAAAACTGATGACTAATAAGGACCTGCTGTATAAAAAAATAAATAAAATAAAATTCCAAAAAAAAAAACCTTAATGCTTTAAAAAAAATCTCTTAATTGGCCAAGACTTTAGAGTTTATCTATTATCAGACACGTGAGGAGCACAGGACATTAAAAGCACCTGCTGCTGGGCTGATCTCCAGAATAAGCCCATGTCATCCTTGCTCTGACCTTTGTCCCGTGAAGCCCTCCTCTTCCTCGATGAGGGTAAAGCCTATTTTTTCCCCACAAAGACCAGCTCCAGCCCCCTTCTCTGTGACATCAATGCAGAGGCCTCAGGACACTGATGGCCTCTCACCCCTGCACAGTTCTTGCCCTGTTGGTTGTTTTCCTTGTGTGTGTGTGTGTGGGGGGGGCACATGCAGGGCTCTCCACACCACCTGCTGGGTGCTCTGGGCAAACAAAGACACACACACATCAGCAAGTGACAGATCCCCTTTGCGCAGGAGAGGTCCGACTATGACTGAAACACATCTCTCATCCTTCCGGCTCCCTTCCCTAACTTCTCTATATTTGCTGCTCTCATTTTTCCATCTTTGTGACTAAGGGCTGAATAAGAGATGTAAGAGGGGAGCTGGCGGGAAGCAGGCAATAAGGACTCAACTCGAGGTTGAGTTCGAGGTTTTGGTGCGACGGGCTGGCCTGAGTCATCCCTGCCACCATCTGTGGACACGGGCTCAATCATCCAAAGACCCTGCCTCCAAAGGGTCCTGCAGCTCTGCCTCCTTTTTGGTCCAGGTGCTCATCACGACAACTGAGGACCATTTCCTGGCCGCTGTCACTCTCTCCTTCCAGTCTAGTCTCTTTAAACCTTAATTCCAAGCTCTTCATTCTTCAACAGCTTTTTCAGGGCTGACACTGTTTCCAGGCAATGTTGGGGATAAAACAAGCTCCATGGTTCCTGGCCTTGCAGAGGTTTCCATGATGACACCACCCTGTTTCCTAGAGGACGATTCCAAAGGCTTACAGACTCCCCGCCCCCAGCATCGATTTCAAGTCCCTTCCCCAGGCTGTTGCTCCACCCTATCTCCGCATCCTGCATGGTTGTCACACCTCTGTGTATGCTCACCTCCCTCCCTGAGCCTGGACATCCTCTCCCTCCCGCCTCCCTCTCCACCCGTCAACGCTCTGTCCTTCACAGCTTCCTTCAAAGCACGCCTCTCTCCCCGGCCCCTCTGATCCCCTGGCCCAAGACGTGCGCTCTCCATCTCTGAGTTCTCGCGGGACCTTGTGTACACTTCCGACACCCATCACGTTATACTTGCTATCAAGCGAAATGTACACTTAGTTCCTCTATGAAGCCATCAGAGAGACGGGTCCGCGTCTTACCCATACCGGTGGTTCCCCGTGGCTCCCCCTTGGCCGCTGCCTTACAACACAGGGTACCTTATACAAAAGGTGATCATATAATTCGTTGCAGTTTCTTGTCCACACTAGAACCCTTTGGAGAGTGAAGGGCCCTCTTAATCCTTATGCTGGGCTAGAAGTAAAGGTAAAACTGACCCTGGCTGCTTGGATATGTGGTCCTCTATTTATGCCACATGAAGGCTCCATGAACAATGTATGAATTAAGAGGCAACGCTGGCTGGGTCGACAGCCAGTGAGCGGCGTGGGGCACTGGAGGAGGGGGTCTTCCCTAGAGCTGGGGCTGCTGAGGACGGTTCCCTGGAGCAGGTGGTCCCTGAGGTATGTCCCAGGGAAGGGACAGGATTCAGGAAGGTCCACTGAGACAGAGAGAAGAAGGAATGACATCATGCAAGAACAGGATGATAGGAGCAAAGACAGAACCGCATTTGACATTTTCAGAGAAAAG
This sequence comes from Aethalodelphis obliquidens, assembly GCF_003676395.1. NCBI lineage: Eukaryota > Metazoa > Chordata > Mammalia > Artiodactyla > Delphinidae > Aethalodelphis > Aethalodelphis obliquidens. The sequence goes on along the minus strand of NW_020837979.1, from coordinate 5,264,091 downwards.
TGAGTATGGCTGAAACCGGCAGTTTATATGGGGGAGAAACTGGCAACAGGGTCGGATAAAGTGCAGTAGGAAGGATCTGGGGGGCGGACACCAGTCTGGGAAAGGGGGGTGCGTAGGCTTCACGCAGGAGGTAAGAGCAAGCTCCTGAGTGTTTCTGAGCAAGGAAGAGACAAAGAAAATGCAGAATTGTGGGGAGGTTAGTCTCACAATTGTGTTTATTTATTTATTTACTTCTTTTGAAATTTAGGGGTTTGTATTTATATTAATGAGTAGTATTACAAAGACAGTTTTCATAGAATTCCTTACGGTATTAAGGTTTCTTGATATGTTTCAGAATTCATATTTCTCATTTTTAAATATCTCTTTTTGGTTTTGGTCCTGCTGGGTTCTCAGCCTTCATATGAATTAACATGAATATTTTGCTATTAAGTATTACATTTGTTAAATTATATCTAAGAATGTGGCCCACAGACACATGGAATTTCCCTGTAATTATTTAAGATAAAGAAGTTTTAAGTTTTGCCAAATCAAGATTATCCATTATTTTCTTACTCCTTCCATTTATTTATTTATTATTATACTTTTAATTTAATTTTGTAAATTAATTTTTACCGGAGTGTAGTTGCTTTACTCACGGCTGTGTTTACAGAGAGGTGAGGCTGAGGAGAGGGAGGTCACGTGGGATCCACGGAAATAATCCTGATTATTATGAGATGACCAGGGCTTCAAGGAAACATCAGTAACCATAAAGAGTGGTCAGGAGACCCGAAAGGGAAGAATGAACAGGACTTGTGACCCGAGGGAGTCAGGGATGGCTTTCGGGTGACGCCCTGCACAGGTTGTATCTATTGGGATCGCAGATGGAAATAGGGACGTCAAGAGGCAGAAGTGATTGGAGGGAGAGGATGAAGTTAAATTTCTGCATCCTCAGTGTGAGGTACCAGTGGGTCTTCTGGATGGAAATGTCCAGTAGACAGCCAGACAGAAAAGCCTAGGAGGTGGGAGAGTGATTTAGAAGGAGTCATCCACGGACGGAGCGGCAGGTGGAAGACAGAAAGGGATGAGGTGTCCTGGGGCCGAAGTGTGGGAAGAGCATCATGGATTATGAAGGGTTGGATCTCAGGGAGATGCATGCCCTCGGGGGGCGGGGAGAGGTAAGGAGACCAAGAAGGGCTCATTCTGGGGAAGGAACTGGATGACGCAGAGTCCTGAGGGCTAGAGGAAGTTTCGCGCAAGAAGTGGCTCATTCTGTCATATTTGACAGAGGGATGGAGAAGGACGAAGACTTTGTGCAAAACGGCTTTCGCCACTGAGATGAGGATGAAAATGAACAGTATCCGAGGAAGTGAACGCGATGTGCATTTCTCTGGCCAACGATGTGGCCCGTGTCAGAGGCATGGTCATGTGATGTGTGTGCTTGCATCCTTAAAAAGATGAATGGCACAACAGCCGAAAAGCCAGTTAGGTTCAAAGTACGAACGGTCCTAATACGGATCAGGCTGTGACCTAAATGACAGGTACTAACCTGTGATATCTTTTTTCACCCAGAAGGCAGCAGTACTGGGCATAGAAGAAAGAACTGTTCTTGATACGGATCCCGTCGTTAATGATACCTGAAAAATAAAGGTTGTCTTCAAGATGATGTCAAACCACTGGCGTGCTTTAGAGAAGACACAGAACAGACTAGCCAAGGAAGACAGAGTTTTTTTTTTTTTTTTTTTTTTTGCGGTACGCGGGTCTCTCACTGCCGGGGCCTCTCCCATTGCAGAGCACAGGCTCCGGACATGCAGGCTCAGCGGCCATGGCTCACGGGCCCAGCCACTCCGCGGCATGTGAGATCTTCCCGGACCGGGGCACGAACCCACGTCCCCTGCATCGGCAGGCGGACTCTCTACCACTGCGCTACCAGGGAAGCCCCAGAGTTCTTCTCTGGGTTTCATCACTGACTCCATTTATTAGGAAGAGCTAACCAGTCATACGGCCTGACCAAGCTCTGTCAGGTGGACAATTTCATACTATTTCACATGCATCAACTTTGAAATGGGCTTGCAGATGTTCTCCTCTGCTTTCCCGACTTACGACACTCGAATCTTAAAGAGATGCCACAGGGAAAGCCTCCGGTTGCCTCCGCCATTGACTTTCTCAAAGGGAGGTGGACCGATGCCAGTGTCCCCTCTGCTGAATGGACTCAGGTTCTCAGACCCCCAGTAGGAAGGCTGGTTCCTCCTCTGCTGAGCTGGGGAAAGGCAGCAGCTCGCATGGGCTCCTAGCAGCCCAACACAATTTTTTCAAATTAACTGTTGCCCAGTGTTTAGCTTGGCAAACTCTTCCATGCCTTCCACTCCTTCAAGGGTGGCAGGCTCCTTCCCTAGTTTGGCTTCCATCCCTTCTTACTGATTTCCTGATCTCACTGATTTCTCCTGATTTAAAACAAACAACAAATAACAATGATAACTGAGTGACAATTATAACAGGATGCACCCGATAACACTGGAATTTCCTTCCAAGTTAAAAATACCACCCGGGTACCTTCTGTCTCCAGAAGAGAATCCAAATATGCGAATTAGATGAATGCTTAGAAATTTCAGTTCAAGGAGCAATTAAAACAGTTTTATTGTTCTAGGGATATAGTTGCTTAACTATTTCAACAGTTAGACATTTACATGTCTAAACGTTGGAAGTGTCAGAAACAGAAAAATACACTGTGACTTTTGTATTTTAACAAAATCTCTCAAGAAGGTAGAGACTCATACTTGGTCCTGGCATCACCTGAATTATGCCAGGCACTGGGAATTTCATATAATTGTAGGAACTCTTTGGTAAGAGGTGATATTTATCGTTTGTTTAGTTTTGCATTTCTCTGGTCACCCATTTTGTGATTTTTTTCAAAATGCGTGTTTTTAACATTTAAAATAAAACAAACCAACTGCTTGTGATTATGGATGACTTTGTGTTTTGCTTCTTTTGTTTTTTGGTTTCCTATTATGCACATGTGAACTTTTAAGAAATAAGTGTTATTGAAAAAAATAATAAAACAAAAATGATCAACCTACCTGGCGCCTCCTCTTGTGCCCCACCTCCGGGTGCCAAGATCAGGGAAAACCAAGCGCACGAGCTAAAAGGATAAGCCAGATTTAAAGCTGCAATTTGAAAATTTAGAAATAGAACTTCCAGCTTCGCCTCTTGCCACGTTTAAACTGTATTCCCTCTTTTCTGATCGTTAAGAAAATATATGTAACTGAAATTTGGAAAAGTTGGACAAGCATAAAGAAGGAAACACACCACTCAGAGGGACACTGCCGTGTAGACCTCAATGTGGTTCACTCCCATCTTTTTCCGAAGCCTCACTGTGCACACGGATTCTATGGGGCTACACAGGAAATACCAGCATCGCACAATTAGCATGCCTGCAGCTCTGCTTTCCACTTTCTTCCCTCCAGCTTGCACCAGAAACACTTCCCCTTGCCATTAAAAATCCTCTGAAAACAGGGAAGTATCAATATGAACGCTGCAAAATAGTCCAGCATGTGAGTGTGCCATGATTTTACTAGTTTCTTTTTTCCAATGTGATTGGCATTTTCACTTTTTATTATTCATTTGTTTACCTAATTTTTTCATTTTAAAGGTTTTGTTAGCAAATGCTGTTAAATATTGAATAACAGAGCTACTTCTGGACTCAACGTTTCATCTCTCCGTTATCTTATCTTTTTTTTTTTTCGGCCGTGCCATGCGGCATGCAGGATCTTAGTTCCCCGACCAGGGGTCGAACCCGTGCCCCCTCCATTGGGAGCGCGGAGTCTTAACCACTGGACCGCCACGGAAGTCCCAAACCCCACCATCTTTCTGATGTGCGTTTTGTTAGACAGCACTGATATGATGTCTATGACCAATTACATTTTAAAAAAACAGAAGTCTGTTTTTTTTACAGGTTTACAGGTCGTTCACAGGTCCATGACAAGCATGGTATCCAAGTGGATGTCTGTTGAAAAGGGAAATCCTGGACTGTGGTAAAATTACAAACTACAAAGCAGGAAGGCAGGATGTGCCAAGCTGTCATGTAATGATTTCTGTGATTTTCTACAATTTGCTCCGTAGTCACTCAGCCTCCGCTTCTGCCAGCCTCCTTTGTTTATTCTTAGCTTCCAAAAGCAGCAGGATTTGACAGTGTCTTGAAGCGTTTCTCTTGGCTGGTGCCAGGCCCCACCTCTTCCTCCAGGAAGCCGCCCAAGCCCAGGTGGGAAGGCACAAGTTAGGGACGGAGAGGCAGGTCTTGGCACATCGAGGTCACGAGGCCAAATCCAGGCTCCTTCAGGGAAGGAGAACCAGAACGTACGACGAAAATAAGTGACAACAGGAGTTAAAAGAAAACGTCAGCCACGTCTAAAGCATTCGGAGCCAGAATTTCCTACTTTCAACCGCAGATTGACCACTTCATCTTCTCTCGAGAACATCGCTTAAAACCTTCCCTCTAGGTCTAGTTGTAAAATAAGTGCTACCGAGAAGGATTATCCTCAAGCACGCAGCAGGCTCAGATTCAAGGCCCTGGCGTATCATCTGGTGTTGTGGAGAGAGAAGCAGAAACAAATTCCTAGTTGCCTGGCAGGACGGTAATCCACACGGCTTATTTTACTGAGTATTTCCAACCCCAGACTATCCTGTGATTTCACTTTATAATCGGGAACACCACAGTCAAAATTTAAAAAGCAACTGAGATGATTATTTCCAAAAGATGTAATAAGTAAAAAAAAAAAAAAAGTATCTACCTAGTATATAGAGCTCACATAAATCAACAGGAAAAACACTAACACCCCAAGAGAAAGTGATCGGATAATAATGTACATACATGAAGGATACACATAACCAAAACACATGTCAAAGGACTCACCCTCCCTAACCATACAATGAATGCAAGTTGAAACACAGCTAAATGGAGTTCTTACCCAACAAGTTCCCTAGGTCAAGGATATTACGGATTAGAGTAAGAACATCAAGAACTAGCACGTGGGCTTACAATTGTCTAGACTCTCTCGGAGGGAAATTACCAGATACAGGTGGAGACTCATGTTCCTCAGAATAGAGAAGAATTATAAACTTCATAAATTTCCAATAAGGAAAATGGTTAAATGGATTCTGGAACAGCCAAAAAAATATTTCATAGCCATTCTACACCATGCATTTAGAAATAGTTTAATGTGAAAATGTTTATGACATTCTAGGTGAAAATATGCATGTACATAATTATGAAAGTTAAGGGCCTTTGGTTGCTTTCTACGTGCCAGCACTGTCCAATTCTCTCTACGTGTGTTTTTTGCGTTAATTTCTTAAAAGCCTCTTATGAAGGAGGTACTGTTATTAACATTATGAATATTCTCGTTTTATGGATGACGAAGTTGAGGCACAAAAAAGTTAAATAACTTTCCCAGGATTATAAACTAGTTAGTCTGATTCTAGGCTTAGGGCTACCTGTCTGTCTGTCTGTCCAACCACCTGTTTGACCATCCACATGTCCATCCATCCATCCATACATTGATCTTTCAATCCATCCATCCTTGTGGTGTCTACACAAGAGGCTGGGGCGTGAAGACAGAGACAGACAGCAAGGTGAACTGTGAGACACGCCCTGCCAGGGGACTTGCACCTTCAGGCTTTCAGCTAAAATTTGGTTATAAAACTCTAAAAAGTCCTCGACTCAAATCACCCACCATGAGACAGAGAGAGGAGGAAACGGAGGATGTGTAAGGGGGTTTCATGCAGCAAGACCACTCCCTGACCTATGAAGGGTGTGCAGGACGGGATGGTCCAGTCACCTGGGGTCCAGGGGAAGGGGGTTCACAGATTTGCCTGAAGGGCTGATCGTGAGGCCCTCGCAGTCAGTGTCTGGCTTGGGCAGAGGACTCTGGATGGATGAGAGACGGCTGGCCAGCCAGTGGCCTTGGGGGAAGGCAGAGGGGCACGGCTGCTGCCCTGGCTCAGCACACCCACAGCCTGTTCAGGCCAAGAGTGGCTGAGAAGTTTCGATGGCCAGACACTGGTCACCCGTGATAAAGAGCTGACAGGTGGGAGAGCCCGGACTCTGCCCAGCAAGGCCCCCCAGGATGGGCAGTCAGGCTTCAGAGTCATTCACCAAGGCCAGGGATGCATTCTAGGACATTCCCAAGGGCTGCCCTGCAGAAGTCAACAAAGGCACCAGGAGACAAGGGTCTGCCTGGCCTCCCGAAGTGTGAAGCTGTGCAGTAGAAACTTTGCAGCCGCTCTTAACCTTCCCCTCCCACGGGGTCCAACCAACACCCAGCAAGGTGGTAGAAGAAAGGGAGGGAGGAAGAGAAGACCCCCGCAACTAGTTCTCTGCTGGCGAGAAACCTCGCTGGAGGACTGCGGAAGCGATTCCACGTCCAACCCAGCTCAGAGTTCGGACGTTATGTGGGGCTGGACATTCGAAGCGTCAGACGGATACTGTTTGGTAAACTAGAAGGACAATGGGGCTTTGTGTCACCCAAGGAGTTCTAGAGAGGCCAGGCTGCCTGCTCAGATGCTCCTTCAGGAGGGAGGAAGCACCGCCGCGTGGGCAGGACCGAAGGGACGTGGGGAACAGAGAGGCCTCTGTGATCACTCCCCGCTCCTGCTGGCACGTGTATGTGAGTGTGTCGGGGGCCTGCAAATAAACCACACACGTGCTTGCATCTCTGGACAGTGAGGTCGTAGCCGGCATTTATCTTCTTCTTCTTTTATACCCTTCTCTCGAATGCCCACATTTTCTATAAAGGGAATGTGTTCTTTCATAATCAGAAAAACATCAGGAAATGTTACTTTAACAAAAGGAAGTCAGCCTTTGGGAAATTTCCTCATCCACATAAGCCATCACTTGCACTGGGAGTGAGACGACCTGTCGTACACCCAGGACTGCTGAGCAGAGCAAGAAACACCCCAACATCTGCACAGGAACTTGGTGTGGAGTCTGGAATCAACCCCAATCCCAGGGGGGAGGCAGGAAATGAGAAGTGGGTATTTTGCTGTTTCTCTTGTAAACAAGCTTTGGGATCACATCCTTTTCCCCTTCCTCTCCCTTCTCCACCGAGTCACAGATTCAGCAGCTCAGGGTCCCTTTCCAAGACCAGCACCACTGAACTGACTCATTCTTCGGGCAAATTCCCAACGAGAATTGAAAGCCAGGACCTCAGTGTCTTGGGGGATGGATTCGAAGGGAAGTAGGAAGATCAAAAATGCTAGACAAACGCCCGTGGTCACGCACCGGAGGCTCTTTTTAACTCTTTTTTCGGAACACCCTGTAGTAGGACTGCCCTTGAGGGGAAACCACTTAGAAGAAAATCTGAGAGAGGTTTTGAAAAGGAGCCTTTGATTTCTTAAAAAAGGAAGCAGAGATCATCTAGAACCAAGACGTGTCAAGCTCGTCACCCCACTCCCATCTGATAAGGCCGCCAGATAAGGAAACGGCTTAGTGCCAGGATACCCAGACTAGCAAAGCCCTTGAGGAAGTGCCCCAATGTGCCTAGTGAAGAAAGGACCAAATGTGGGCTGAGCGATAAGACAGCCGGGGGGATTCCTGGCTGGTTGGAAAACCTTCCAGAGACACCCAGCGAGCTCCGGAGCCTAACACCTTGCACGTGTCCACATTGCTTTTGATTTATTGAAGGAGGGATAAGAGATGTGCTATTCCCACGTGTGAGCTTCAGCAGGCTGAGACGACTGGATGACTGTGAGTCTAGAAGACACGGCAGGTCGGCACTAAGAAGCTGCAACTCGGAATAAGGGAACAGCCACTCTTGGGTTCCCACGGTCACGGGCATAATGACCACAGTCTGATAACAAGGACAACATATTGTATCTACACGGAGTGCTTTACAGTTTATAAAGCAGTTTTGGGAGGGCTAGCTTACTTTTAATTCGTGTGAAAAAAATACCGAAGGGTTTTTTTTTTTCTTTTTTTGGATCACAAGCTTAAAATGAAACCAGCAGAGTGGCATGGAAGCATGAAAGCGAACAGTAGCCCAAAAAGTTAAAAAAGAAAAATAACAGCCCCGTCTTCTGAGGAAGTAAAAATTTGGGACCGAAGAGTATTCAATGAAGGGAAGACACGAAGGTTTAAACAATTCTTTCCGATATTTGAGCAGCTCCCGTATTAGAAGATTCTACTCCTTATTTTATGATTATCCAAAGTGCAGAGCTTCCACCAATGACTGTGTTTCAGGGATGACAACTGCGGCTAGAGAAATGGGTCTAAAAATGTCAGTGTTTTGGAAACATCATTGGAATCTACAGAAATGTCGGTGGGAGGGCAACGGAAGCCATCATTTCAGAAAACGATCTGGTCCCATCCCCAGACGTCATAGTCACACAGCCCGTCAGCCTGCAAGTTCAGCCCTGGACACACACGCCCAAGAGAACATCTCCACGTGCATAGCAGGAGATACACATGTGAATGTTCACGACAGCAAAATTGGGAAACGACCCAAATGCTCATCAAAGGGAGAGAAGGTAGGTAAACTGAACTACTACACAACAGTCAATGAATGTAGAGGAATCTTGATATAATAATAAGTGGAACAAGTCCCAAAAGATGACGTATAACATGACCCTCCTTTTTAAAAAGTTAAGCCACAAAAATAAGAAATGGGCTTTTAAAAGAAATACATTATATAAAATAAGTCAGACAGAGAAAGCCAAAGATGGTATGATCTTGCTTATATATGCAATGTAGAAAACAACAGTAAAACAAAACCACCAATCTCACTGAAACAGAGAACAGATTGATGGTTGCCAGAGGTAGGGGATGGGGGTGGTCAAAATGGGTGAAGGGGGTCAAAGGTCAAAAAAAAGAAAAACAGAAAGACATACAAATGCACTAAAACTCTTTTTAAAAAGGAAAGATAACGATGAAGGGGTTGATGGTTCCCACCAGCGGGGAAGGCAGGGAGATGGATACAGGGATCTGGCCATATGGTTCATACAGGGCGGTGGGTTCACAGATGCTTATAACATTGTTAAAAAAGAACGAAAGAGGGCTTCCCTGGTGGCACAGTGGTTGAGAGTCTGCCTGCCAATGCAGGGGACACGGGTTTGTGCCCCGGTCCGGGAAGATCCCACATGCCGCGGAGCGGCTGGGCCTGTAAGCCATGGCCGCTGAGCCTGCGCGTCCGGAACCTGTGCTCCGCAACTGGAGAGGCCACGACAGTGAGAGGCCCACGTACCGCAAAAAAAAAAAAAAAAAAAGAACGAAAGAACCAGAGGGAATCAGGCTGTGAATGGATCGAAGGTAAGAGCATGTCATGAACCAATTCCATTCTGTCCACTGAGGACCACCGAGAAAGAGGGAGCAAGAAGGAAGGGAGGAAAGATGGGAGCGAGAGGTTGAACTGGCATCTCTGTGGCCGTGAGCAGGCTTGTCCCCCAGGTCATTTCAGCACCGGCCAGGTGGCCCCTGCAGGGGTCTGATCCTGCAGGCTGTGAGCTGTCCCCAGGCCTGCAAGGAGTCGGGTGGCTTTCCATCCGCCTGTGCTCTGCTTGCCAAGCATGGATCCTGGGGAGGGACCGCGTCTGCCCAGAGGAAGAGCAGCTTCCTTGTTGCAGAAATGCGTTGCCCACTCCCAGCTCCGAGCCCCCATGGCTGTCTCTGCCCGGAGAGGGCATTTTGTTCTCATAAAAGCTCCCAGCCAGAGGTGCTTTTGAAGGGCTCTTGCATTGGATGTGGAGTTGGACCAGTGACCTCCAAGTTCTCTTGGAAGTCCAGGATATTTGTGAGGGAACAGCAGGTGGAAAGAGGACTGACCCGTAAAGAAGGAGACCAGATTTGTTGCCCAAGCACTGTAACCGGCTGTGGGACCCTCCACCGTAATCACTCCTGGTTTGTTCCTTGACTTCTAATGCTACCAGCCTCTGCTGATGGCTGTGACACAAGACAAAGCCTCAAAGATGCCAACTGTTTCCTCCCACCCACTGTCCTCCCTGTGGGCCTCTCTCGCCTAAAGACCATTACAGTGTGGGGCCCTGGGGCAGGTGGTCACGGACAGCATCACAGGAATCACAGGACAAGCAGCCACCTTGGGAAGCTGTGAAGTGGTGGCAGAAGCTGGCTTCTGGGAAGGGGCCGGGAGCAGCCCAGTGCGGAGAAGCAGCATCCCAGCGGTTTACATACGGATACACCAGAGGGAGAGAGAGGAGATGCCTGGTGACGTAACCTAGTCATGGGCTGTCTCAGAGGGGACCCACCAGCCACATGTGGCCACTGAGCACTTGAAATGTGGCTGGTCCGAACTGAGACGGGCTGTACATGTGAACTGAGACGGGCTGTACATGTGAACTGAGACGGGCTGTACATGTGAAATGACGTGTCGGAGTTTTGAGATCTAGCACGAAGAAGAGAATGCAAAAAACAACGCGTTCATTTTTAAATACTGACTCCATGTTGAACGACAGTATTTTGAATATTTTGGGTTGAATTTAAAAGTTATAAAAAATAAATTTCACCCTAAAAAAACTTTTAAAATGAGGATCTAGAATATTTAAAATTCTATCTATGGCTCCTATTACAGTTTTACTGGCTAGGACTGGACTAAATTCTATGAGGCCCAGTCCAACTTCTTGCAGTTGGATTAAATGAGATATCCCTTTAAAAAAATTCTCCTTTTAATTTGTTTTGAGTGGATGTCTGTCTATTCCTGAAAACCGGATTGAAAATAAATAGGATGCAATATACGATTGAAAGTTATTATTGTTAATTTAATAACAATTAAGCCCCGTGATTCTATTAATTCTTTCCATCAGCAAATCCTATTGGCTCTGTCTTCCAAATACACCCAGATTTTGACCCCTTCTCACGACATCCGCTGCTGCATCCCTGTCCACTCCCTGCCTGGGCTCCTCCCACCTCCCTGAGTTGTGTCTCCCTGGTCTCTGCCCTCCAGCCACTGCAGCCCCCTTGCTACTTGAGCCCCCTCCTGCCTCAGGGCCTTTGCGCTGGCTCTGTCTGCACTGCTCTTTGCTCATATAGCCCCATACCACTGCCTCACCTTTTGGAAATCTGGACTCAAATGTTACTTCTCAGGGAGGCCTTCCCTGTTTGCCTTCCCTCAAATTACAAGTCCTCCCCTAAAACACACACACGGGGCTTCCCTGGTGGCGCAATGGTTGAGAGTCCGCCTGCCGATGCAGGGGACACCAGTTCGTGCCCTGGTCCGAGAAGATCCCACATGCCGCGGAGCGGCTGGGCCCGTGAGCCATGGCCGCTGAGCCTGCGCGTCCGGAGCCTGTGCTCCGCAACGGGAGAGGCCACAACAGTGAGAGGCCTGCGTACCGCAAAAAAACCCAAAAAACAAACAAACAAACAAAAAAACCACACACACGGTCCTTTCCTCCTTCTGCTCCATTTAGCATTTATACCACCTAAGAGACTATATACTTTATCTTCTTTATCTCCCTCAACTATAATATAATAAGTGTAGAAAAGGCAGGAATTTTTCTCTGTTCTGTTCACTGTTGTACACTCAGCACCTAAAACAGTGCCAGCACATAGCAGCTGCTCAATAAATACGTTAGATGTGGAGGGTCTCAGATAGGCCACCCTTGTGCTAACGTTCACTGTGTATTGCGTGGTCTAAACAAACCCCTGACAGAGTTCTTAACCTCCAGAGGAATCCTCTGAGTGCCCGTGAATTCTCTGGGAACAACCGAATTGTGGGAAGCATAAGCTGTCTGACACCACAAAGTGGCTCTTTGAGCTTGTGGGGTCCTGAGCTGTGGCATTTCTATGCGGGGAATAATGGCCCAGCAAGCTGGCTGAGAATGGGGGGTATCTGAGGCTGCCACAGCTGCATTCTCTTGGGTGAATGCCACCCCACCCTTGAACTTTCCTGGCCCCTCACTATGAAGTATGGACAAAGGACGGAACGGCTTTCAGATGGAGATGAGGACGTATGTTAGCCCTCAGGCTGGTTCCCAGGGTGAAGCCAGTTATATCCACTGGGAAGCCATCAGACCCAAATAAATCCCAGCATTTCCTCATCATTAACTTGCGTGCCCTTTTTACTCAGTGGACATGTATTTGTATCTTCACAACCTACCTTCCCAAACGTGGCTGGGTTGACTTGGCTCTGAGCATTCTGCCCGCAGGTCTCCACGTAAGTCTCATACATGAGGCAGCGAGGCACACTGTACCCTTCGCAGATGCAGAAGGTGTCAACCAACCTGGGGGCGGGGAGGAAGAAGAGCGGGAAGAGAAGGTTGGCCTCAGTTTTTCTCGAGTGAGGACACTTTGATGAGGGGCAGACGCAGGCAAGGGACCCAACAGAATGAAACACGCTTACTTTATCGAATGCAAAGTCTCACCCTTCGGCATCTGTAATGTGCTCAGGCCGGAGTTAAGAATATTGATTTAGACTATGGTGAGGTTTTGTTGTTGTTGTTCAATCTTTCTGGCGTGCAGGCATATTAAAAAGAAGCCCAAATTACTGGGCTCAGCAGACGCTGCTTCATGTAACTTTGTAAAGGTGGCAGCCAAGGTCTCCACTGTGACGCAGAGATTTACTCGCTAAAACACAAAACAATGCCGCCCGCCCACCGCTAGTAGTCGATCACCCCTGCAGGTGACAGCTGGAGCCCATGTGGCTTCCTAGGACCCAGGACAGGCGTGCACAGCTCCTCCCCCCTCCCCCCACCCCCGAAGCAGTCATTTGCACGACTGTTAAACCCGAGTGATTTAGGGCGGGGCCACTACATTTTGATTCTTTAAATTGTAATGAGATGGAAGATGGAAGACACCAAGGGACAGAGAGGCAGGCCACCCTCCCTGCCCTTTACTTCCTGTTGGGTGCAGAGCTCGGTAGCGTTCAGATGTGATCTGCAGCCCCCAGGGCCCTGCTCGGGGTGGGACCTTCAATGGCCCAAATGGTCCTTGGCCCTGGGGCAGGTGGGGTCCCCTGGCAACGAGGGGCTGTGCCCATGGCTCACAGCCCAGAGTCCAGCCCCGAAGGGACCGCCAGGTGCCTGTTCCAGCAGCAGGATGGGAGTGAGGGAGCAGGTAGTGCAGGTGACTGGGCTCAGAAGGTGTGGTCCACCCTGACGCCCAGTCACAGCCTTCCCTTTTCTGGCTGGGGACAGACTGGCAGGTTTCTCCTCATTCTTTTGAAGAAATACATAAAGCAAGCCAGCATCGTTTTTAAACACCGAAGAATTCTTTAGCAGGGAATTCACCAACAATGCATCTCCTCCTTTCTTACTGATGACCTACAGCTTATTTTCTGGGCTGAGGCAGGCTGAGGCCTACATTTACTTTCCTCGAGAGCAAGAGACCACAGTTGTTAACCCCACCTGCTTCCTGGAAGGAGGAAAAGTCAACATACGGTGGACGGCGGGGTGAGGGGAAGCTGTGGCCCTGTATTGGTTTCCTCAGGTAACCAATTACCATAGGCCAGGTGGCTTAAAGCAACAGAAATATATTCTGTCACAGTTCTGGAAGCTGAAAGTCCAAATCAAGGCGTCAGCCAGGTTGGTTCCTTCCAGAGGCGCTGAGGAAGCGTGTGCTCCACGCTTTCCTCCTGGCTGCCGGTGGCTGCCAGAAACCCTTGGCATTCCTTGTCTTGTAGACACATCACTCTAGTGCCCTCGCCTTCACCTGACTGTCTCCTCGCCTCTTCTTTTTTTTTTTTTTGGCTGTGTTGGGTCTTTGTTGCTGCGTGCGGGCTTTCTCTAGCTGCAGTGAGCGGGGGCTACTCGCTGTTGTGGTGCGGTGGCTTTTCTTGTTGTGGAGCACGGGCTCTAGGCGCGTGGGCTTCAGTAGTTGTGGCACGTGGGCTCAGTAGTTGTGGCTTCTGGGCTCTAGAACGTGGGCTCAGTAGTTGTGGCGCACGGGCTTAGTTGCTCCACGGCATGTGGGATCTTCCCGGACCAGGGCTCGAACCCGAGCCCCCTGCATTGGCAGTAGGATTCTGAACACTGAGCCACCAGGGAGGTCCCTCCTCGTCTCTTCTTATAAGGACGCCCATCACGGGATTTAGGGCCCACCCTAATCCAGTGGGGCCTCCTCTTAACTGGTTACATCTGCAAAGACCCTATTTCCAAACAAAGTCACGTTCTGATATTCCGTACAGACATGCATTTGGGGGGGGCACCATTCAACCCAGTCCAAGCCCAAGGAGGGCATTTTCTGAGACTCTCCCATAGCATCAGGGTGGGAACCTGACACTTTGGACACCTCACAATGGATTAATTACAGCTGCTGGGACACCAATTATTTGCTTCACGGTTGAACACGGGGTAATGTCACTGGTGGTGTGTGGGGCAGTGGCAAATTCACAGATCCATGAGATATTCATATTTATTTTATTAAGACATTTGCTGACATATAAAAAACCGGCATGTGAAGTGTCACAGGGAAACACTGGCTAAGTTTGGGGAGGGGCAGCAAAACGTGACCAACATTAAGTACAAGCTCACTTTTGTTTATTCATAGCTACTTCCGATGTAGTCATGGAATGGTCTCCTTAGAAAAGAAATGCCCAAAATACCCTCCAAAATGAGCTTGGGTATGAACTTTTGCCAGTTGTTCTTCCTTGTCACTGAAATTCATGTGCTCTGGGCCTCTTGTCCTCCTATTTCAAAATGACATTGCTGAGTCTGACGGCCATCTGAGTGGACAATTAAGACCAAATTATACCATCAGTGATATCCCACCAGGGTCCAGGACCAGAGTCTTTTCTCCGCCCACACTCAGAGAAAGGGCTGCCTCCTGGTCGCGAGCCCAGCGCCAATGCTGGGTACTTTTGCTGCTCCAGGAGATTCAGCCCAGGGCCTTTCATCTTCTCCCCGAAGTTCACAGCCAGATCTCACGGATGGCCCGTGGGAGGAGGCAGCACACACTAAGTGGACAAGTGGAAGGTCCTGTAAGAGCGTCTATGTTCAGATGGTGCCTTTACTTCGGCTTAAAGAGTACGTGCTTTTGCATTTAGTCTCCATGCCCAGAGGAACTTATGACCATGACTCTGACCCAGGGCTTCAAAGCTCACACACCCAGGTGTAGGTTCTGACTGTGAGACGTCTCTTGGAGTTTTTGTGATGAGAAATCCAGGCATGGGATGTGGCTAGTACACTGGCTGGCACACGGCGGCTCTTACTGTTATCATTTTTACGTCCACCTCCAAAATCCTGAATGGAAGCAAGAAAGGCGTCCACGTTGGCAGACCGGCAGCACAGAAGCACCTACTGCAGATGAGCCTGACTTTGAACTACACGTGGGTCCGGTGGGGGGTGCGATGAGGATATGTAGGCAGTAGGGCTGTCCAGGACTCCTGGCAGGTGAGACGGGCCAAAGCTTGCTTTCACACGGAGCCACCAATACGGTTTTTGGCGATACATGATTATAAAGCCTGTCCAAGGCTGGAGTCGATCAGATCACTCAGCTCCTTGCTTGGGTGCATAATCACCTTCCCCAGGTCTCACTATCAGACGAAGCTGACAGCTAAGGTCTTGAGAACCTCATGATGCTCTCCTCGTTTTGAGTGATGGACAATCTGATCATTGCCAACTTCAGAGCACCCACACCGGGTCCTGCAGCTCTCACATTTCTGAGGGCTCCTTTTCCTCATAAAGAAAAATGTAACACTGGGAGTGACTGTACCCTTTGATTCAGCCTGATCAAAGGCTATTACGAATTCTGTCCCTTTCAAAGTAAATTTCCACCTTATGAACCGCAAGAGTCTGCAGAAATCCGAAAGCCGTACTTATATGCAGGAGACAGTTACTTGGTCTACAGCCAGGCTCTGCGTGCATAGGGTTTAGGTGACGTTTAGATTTTTTGCCTGAGGTCTGAGCCAGGGGGCCCACCTGTCCGACCTGCGGATCTGTACCCGCAGCAGAGGAAATCGGGTCACTTCATCCTTCTGCGCTCCTCAGAGGTCTGACCACTTCTCTCCCCATTTCTACAATCCTTCCTGTCCGTGAAACAGAAAACTTCTAGTACTTCGGTTTCCAGGGGCGGGGCCTTTCTTTCTCCTTGCGGGACCTTTCTTTGTCCTTGGAGAACTTATCACAAGTTGGTGGCAGAGGCACTGAAGTCTCTAAGGAACATGGGAAGCCCAACCAGGACTGACTGGGAGATGAAACAATGAATATGCTAAAAACGGAGCGTTTCTTTCACGCCACAACAATCAGCCCCTCCCTGGGCTTTCACTCGGAAGCCTGAGCAGTTTCTGGGCACCTGGACACCTCACGCGCCGGTACCCACCGCCACTCTTCCAGGAAGCTGGTCTCCTTGGCCATCTTCTAACACCTTCCAGGACACCAAGCTCTGTTACAAACCGAGGGGCTCTGCTGTGTTTGGTTTTTAAAAAATTGTTCATGTTTTAATTCTGGTAAAATATACGTAACATAAAATGCACCATTTTAAAATGCAGAGTTCAGTGGCATTAAGTACCTTCTCACTGTTGTGCAGTTGCTGGTGCATCACCATCCATCCAAAGAATTCTGGGGGCTTCCCTGGTGGCGCAGTGGTTGAGAGTCCACCTGCCGATGCAGGGGACGCGGGTTCGTGCCCCGGTCCGGGAAGATCCCACATGCCGCGGAGCGGCTGGTCCCGTGAGCCATGGCCGCTGAGCCTGCGCGTCCGGAGCCTGTGCTCCGCAACGGGAGAGGCCACAGCAGTGAGAGGCCCGCGTACCGCAAAAAAAAAAAAAAAAAAAAGAATTCTGGTTGTCTCGCAAAACCGAAACTCTGTACCGGCCAGAAACGCTACTGCCCGTTCCCTCTCCCCCAGCCCCCCGCAACCACCACTCTCCTTTCTGCCTCTGTGAAGCTGACTCCTCTTGGTGCCTCGTATAAGTGAAATCACATATTATTTGTCCTTTTGTGACTGGCTCATTTCATTTCGCAAAACGTCTTCAAGGTTCGTCCATGTTGCAGTCTGTATCACAATTTCCTTCCTTTTTATATCTGAATAATAGTGCGTTGTACGTATAGACCACGTTTTGTTTATCCATTCATCTGCTGAAGGACACTTGGGTTACTTCCATCTTTGGCTATTGTGCATAACGCTGCTCTGAACACGGGGATGCGAATGTCTGTTCCAATCCTTGCTTTCAAGTCTTTGGGGCATATGCCCAGAGGGGGAATTGCTGGATCACATGGTGGTTCCAGTTTCAATTTTTTGAGGAACCACTATCCTATTTTCCACACTGGCTACACCAATTTACGTTCCCACCAAGAGTGCCCAAGGGTTCTAACTTCTTCACATCCTCACAAACGCTCCTTATCTTCTATTTTTGTTTGTTTGATAATGGCCATCCTAACCAGCGTGGAGTGGTTGCAGTTGCATTTTTAATGCCAATGTTCAAACCACCAGCACCAATTGAGACAGGCTGGGACCTGGGACCCTTTACCAGAGTGCTTGCCCCAGACAAGCGTCTCCCAGAGCATCAATACAAAGAAACTATTGACATAAGGGACTACACGTAACTGCATGCACATGCAGCTGGGGCAAATTATGAACAAGAAGATTCAAAACCGCCAAAACCCAACTGCCGCTTCTGAGGAGCTAGGAGCAAAAGCAGGGTCCTGCACACGACCCCTGCGCAAGGCACCACCAAGGGGGTGGGCACGCCACCTAAGCCCCGCCCCCCCCAGCCCGACAGCCCGCCCTCCTCGGAGAGCAAGCAAGGAGACCTGTTACCTGTTTTCGCTCCCTCTTGCTGTAGCTCGAGTCCCAATAGAGCCTTGCCTGAATTCCTCCTCTGGAGTCTTATCAACTTCTATTGATTAAAGAGTCCAGGGACCCAGGTGGGTTGCACAATGACCTCTCAAGCATCGCACCTCGTAGATGGGATGCCTAAAGAGCAGTCTTCCAAGGGAAACTCTGCCCCTCCTCACCTCCGTGGCCCCGCCTCCCCCCCACCTGAAGAGCATAACCTGGCCCCCTGGGTCCGAGGCCTGCAGGGACAGGAGTTTGTGACACAGGGCTTGAGTACCATCCTAAGTGATTGAGGGCACCTGCTTTGCGGGCAGCCTGCACCGTCAGTTCACAAATGACCTGAGGAGAACATCTAGGTGTTTTCTGAAACCCTAACCATTCTTACGAGTCTCTCGACTTATTCAAGTCCTAGAAACTCTAATTTACTAAATGGTGACCTGAAACTTGAAGGTGCAGATATGCTGAGGGGTCTAAGTGAGAAAGAAATAGAGTCCTGCTATGCAATGCTCTAAAAACACTGTGTGTGCTGTGGTGTTTTGTTTTTTTAAAAAAATATTTTTAGAATTATTTAAAAATATTTATTTTGATTTTTTTCTCTTATGCAAGGGAAAATACATCAAAAATTTTCTTTCGGAGGAAAGGGGTGACCATTTAGGCCTTCTTGGGTTCTAATCACAAACACTCCCCCTTCATTTTTCTATTTCACTCATTGAACTTTTTCAGAAAGTATTTCTTTCTTGAGAAATACTCCTTAAAACTTAAAAAAGGAAGTAATCAGCTATCTACTAGTTATTCACCTTCTAAAACGAAATGTTTTAGGACTGGTTTCAATTATTTTCCTATTTATGAAGCGCTACAAACCCATGAGTTCATCAGTCCCAAGGGCTGATGATCGTTTTCTTTCCAGCTTTTTCTTCCTCTATTTAAATGGCCAGAAGTGAATTTCTCAAATGTGGAATGCGTTGTTAGAGCTAAAAACTGCTTTGCTTTAAGTTAGGAAACATCCCATTCTGGATCGCACACTGAGAGAAAACATTTCCTCTCCTGGCCTAGCCCCCGTGCTTTCAGATGTATATGTAAACCCAGGCCCACCAACAAGCCCCTCGGTGGAGGGCAGGCTGGATTGCTTCCCACGGGAAGCGTGACCAACAGGGGAGGCCCCAAGGTGGGAAACCCACACTGCCCCATCGTGTGTGCGTGTGTGTGCGTGTCCAGTCCCATCCCAGCCAGCATGAAGAGGCGCTGGTCCTGCGTGTGAACGGCTGTCCTTTTGAACCTTTTACCAGGGCCCCGGAGGCGCAGGCGGTCGCCCCTGGCACTTGGTCCGAGGTCCTGGGGACAGCAGCCGAGGGAGCCACGCTCCCCTTCCTCACCCCCCTCGCCCCTCCCATCCGCCGGGGCGGTCCCGGTCCCGCCGCGGTCCCGCTCACCACTCGATGATGCCGCCGTGCAGGCCCCGGCCACGCCCCGGCAGCCCGCGCCGCCCGATGCGGAGGCCGGCACGCCCTCGACCATGGCTGGACCCGCCCGCGGCACCGAGGCGACGAGCGGGCGGAGGCGCCGCACCGTCCGGCCGCCGCCGCTCCTGGGTGTTTACTTTAGAGCCGGGCGCGCGGGGGCCTAGGGGGGCGCATGGGGGCGTAGGGGACCGGCCGCGAACGTGAGCGGGGCGGGGCAGGGCCACGTGGCGGCGTGGGGCGCGGGGTCGGAGGAGGGCGGGAGAGCTCGTTTGGGGGCGGAGCTAGGGCGCGTGCGGGGCAGCCTGGGGGCCACGCGGGCCTCGGGATGGCGTCGGGCCACGCCCTGCACCTGCTGTGCGGGTTTGGGAGGCGGTGTCCTCTCTCACAGGATCAAAAGCTCATAGGACAGAAACACAAGTGCCGCTCTTACAAGCAGTCCAACAGGGAAACAACAAAGAAAAACCAACGGACGCACACATTTTAAGTCAGGTTACGGTGTTTGGTGAGCGGTGGTCGTCAACCTGACCGCACTTTGGAATCACTTGGGCACCTTTCAAAAACATCACTGCCCCAGCGCCACCCCTAGAGGGTCTGAGGTCTGAGGGGTTTGGCCTATACAAACCTGATTAAAAAAAAAAAAATTATTTATTTATTTGCCTGCACTGGGTCTTAGTTGCGGCATGCGGGATCTAGTTCCCTGACCAGGGATCCAACCCGGGCCGCCTAAATTGGGAGCACGGAGGCCTAACCACTGAACCACCAGGGAAGTCCCAAACCCCGTGTTTATAAGCTGCCCTGGAGGTTAGTGATGCTAACGTGCGCCCGGTGGTGAGACCCACTGGTCTTGGGAGTTTCAGCGTGGCTGGGTCAGGACTTCTGAGAGGCTGAGCCGGGGTGAGAGCTCCTGCCCTAGATGAGTCCCCAGGTCTGCAGCCCGGCCTTGGTGGTCCTTGCCTTCAAGAGCTATTTAGTTAATGCGTTGCTGTGAGACTGAGCTGCTTATTCTCTCCTAACCGCCCTTCTCTGGCGGGGTATGTGTGATTGTTCACACACAGGCAAGTGGCGTGAGCACGAGCTCAGTCAGGCCACTGTTACTTGGACTGCTGACTGGTTGAGAGCCTCTGGTAAGGATTTCTTCATCTAGATTAAAAACACGGGTGGGAGGGAGGGAGATGCAAGAGGGAAGAGACATGGGGACATATGTATAACTGATTCACTTTGTTATAAAGCAGAAACTAACACACCATTGTAAAGCAGTTATACTCCAATAAAGATGTTAAAGACAACAACAACAACACATTCGACAACTGAACAACAACAGCCCACTTAAAATTTGGGCAAGGGACTTGAATGAATGGGTTCGCCTGAAGAAGACATACAAACGGCCAATAAGCATATGAAAAGATGCTCAATGTCATTAGTCATTAGGGAAATGCAGATCAAAACCACAATGAGATACCATTCCACATTCATTGAGGTTGCAATTTTTTTTTAAAGAGTAATGATAAAGAAGATGTGGAATATATATATATATATACATATATATATATAGTGGAATATTACTCTGCCATGAAAATTAAATCTTGCTTGCGACAACGTGGATGGACCTACAGGGTGTTATGCTAAGTGACATAAGTCAGACAAAGAGAAATACTGTATGATTTTGCTTGTATATGGAATCTAAAAACAAATGAACAAACACAACTAAACAGAAACAGTCATAGATACAGAGAACAAATGGGTGCTTGCCAGAGGGAAGGGCACTGGGGGGAGGAGAGAAATAAGTAAGGGGGATTAAGAGGTATAAAGTTCCAGTTACAAAATAACTGGAACTTCATGGGTATGAAATGTAGTGTGGGGAATGTGGTCGATTGTTATGTGATATCTTTGTCTGCTGACAGATGGTAGTTGGGCTTATCATGGTGATCATTTTGAAATGTATAGAAATATCGAATCACTATGTTTTGTACCAGGAACTAACATAGTGCTGTTATGTTATACTTAACAATTATATTATACTTCAAAGTCAATTATACTTCAAAAACAAACAGACAAACTCATAAATCAGAGTTGTGGTTCCCAGAGGCCGGCGGTGGAGGGGTGGAGACTGGATGAAGGTGGTCAAAAGGTACAAGTTTCCAGTTATAAGAGAAATAAGTACTAGGGATGTAATGTACAACATGATTAATATAATTAACACTGCTCTTCGTTATATATGAAAGTTAAGACAGCAAATCCAAAGAGTTCTCATCACAAGGAAAAAGGTTTTTTTTTCCATTTCTTTAATTTTGTTACCTGTATAAGATGATGGATACTCACTACATTTGTGGTCATCATTTCATGATGTACGTAAGTCAAGTCATTATGCTGGACACAAAGTTATACAGTGCTGTATGTTAATTATGGGTCAAGAAAGTTGGAAGAAAAAGAAAAACAAAAAAGTAAGTGTTGATGAGGATGTGAAGAAATTGGAATGGTGTTCATTGCCGGTGGGAACGTAAAATGGTGCAGCTGCTATAAAAACAGGCAGTTTCTAAAATAATTTAAAATAGAATGACCATACGATCCACCAATTCCACTTCTGGGTATGTACCCTAAAGAATTGAAAGCCGGGACTTGAATAGATACTTGTAATTTGTACCCACACGTTCATAGCAGCATTAGCCACAATAACCAAAAGATGAAAGCAACCCACTTGTCCATCAACCAATGTCTGGATAGACAAAATGTGGTAGATACACACAACGGATTATTATCCACTCTTAGGAAGGAAGGAAATTCTGATAATCTGACACAGACTGCAACATGCAACCTCAAAGACATTATGCTACGTGCAGCGAGCCAGATGCAAAAGGATGATTCCGTTATATGCGGTACCCGGGCTTGTCAAACTCATAGAGGCAGAAGGAATGGTGGTTACCAGGGGCGGGGGGAGGAGAGAATGGAGAGTTGTTTAATGGGTACAGAGTTTCAATTGGGGATGATGAAAAAGTTCTGGAGATTAATAGTGGCAATAGTTGCATCACGATGTAAAAGTACTTAATGCCACTGAATTGTACACTTAAAAAATGGTTAAAATCTCAAATTTTATATTCTATGTGTATTTTACCAAAATTTAAAAAAATCTCAGAACAAAACAGAAATCCAGCCACCACCAATAACACCATATGCACATCTGACAACCACTTCTGGAAGCAGGGCAGAGATTCAGTCCACAAATAGTGTTGACTGCCTTCCATGTGACAGCACTGGGATGTAGTTGTCAGGGAGGACCTCAAAGGTCCACCCCAGCATCAGGGCATCAGGGGTTAGGCTCCAAGGGCAGTCCCAGGGGAGACATCACAGGACGTTCACTGCAGAGCCTGAGGCTTGAGTTTTGACAGGTCACTGGAGCCAACCCTAGATGGTACCTGGCTCTCCTTTGGGGAGCTGTGCCAGGGATCACCCTGGTCCTGAAACTTGGGGAGGTTTTTCTGGGGGCGGGTAGTGGTGGGATGGGCGGGTACTTGGGAAGGACTTGTAATTAACAAGCGATGGCGGCTGCTCTCTGCCCTATTTCTCTTCTCAGCTGAATGTCCTATATTTTAGGGCTGGCTGCTTTAAAAAGCCATCCAGTAGGGGACAGCTGACCCCACGTCAGCCCCTCTCAAGCCAGGAACCAAGGGTAACGATGTCTGGAGAGACTCCTTCGTACCCGGCAAGGATGGGACGCCAACTGCGTGGGTAAGAAACAGGTTAGCAGCAGCCAGTTGCAGGCAGTGCCCGGAGACTATGCTGGGGAAAGCAGAGAGGCCACAGTGACGGAGGACCCGCAGTGATCTCTGCTGGGGAAAGCAGAAAGGCCACAGTGACGGAGGACCCGCAGTGATCTCTGCTGGGGAAAGCAGAAAGGCCACAGTGACGGAGGACCCGCAGTGATGGAGAAAGGAGGCCACAAGGTAAAATGATACGGCAGGTCCTCCAAGGCAGCCCTCTTGAGACCAGCCCTTCTCTGGTTGTTTCTAGAAGAGGTGGCAGGATCCTCAGGGCCTTGGGCAGAAGCCCCGTGAGGCCCCTTCATGGGCTTTGCTTTGGCCTGAGTGCTCACCCCCCAGCAGTGGGCGTCCTTCTCAGTAGCCTGTGGAAGCCGAAAGCATGGCTCCTTCCATCCCTCTTGCTGGTCCTGCAGCAATTCCCTGCCACCCAAGAAACTCCCCAAGATGCCTACCCATTTCCACAGGGATTGGAAATAAACAAGAGAAGAGCTTACCGTTATTTAAGGCCAACCTGTGGTCCTGTTATGTCACTGCTGATTACGTAAAATTTGCATGTTTACTGAGCCCCAGTCAGCACGAGGCACTGGGACAGACCCTGGAAATACAATGGGACACCAGGGCCCTCTGGCTGACCACTGGTCTCTCTGCTGTTTACTGCATCAAATATAAGATGCTATGAAACGCAAACATCACCTCACCTTGCTCCAGAGCTGTTGAGGGCTGGTGGTTAGAGGACTATAAAAATGAGGCCACTGGGTCAATTTCACACCCTCCACCTGAAGGACTGGTTAATTTCACCCATAGCAGGTAACAGCTGGTGTCCCTAGTTTAACCAGCCCTCTTACAGATGCAGCCTCCGGGTAGGTACATACTAGCACAATAACACTCTTAGATTTATTCGCAACTTCTGCCTTCCTGATGTGCTGGATGTGCAAAGGACGTTTACCTCTGCACGTGATTCTTCTACTAGCAGCATAATTAAGGCTTTCATTTGGGTTGAGCAAATAGCCACATAGACTACTAAGTAGAATTAGGTATAAAATCCATTTTCTTTTCAAAGCATGTTTCATTGCAACTGACATAACAAGAATTTTCATGAGACAGCCAGACACAGGTATATGCTCTTTTGTACCTGAAAAGTCCAGCCTCCCTCTAATTCACATTCAGCATCTTCACTCAAAAGGTCCTATATCATTACAAGGGAAAAGAAATCTTAAAGTTTATATCAAAAGATTTCCAATTCCTGATGTCACATTTTGTGCCCACAAAGCTTTTTCTCCCTCTTCCAGAGAATATATCTCTTTTAGCTGAACATCAATTTCTTTTGCCTACTTCAGTCTACTTGGTTTCTAGATGATCCAATTAGCCTCATTTCACCTTTTAAAAGGGCACCAGCTGTGCCTTACCCTCACACAAAACCATCTCGATCCGGGGTGCTTAATTTCATTCAATCCTTGCAATTAGTCACTTTCTGTGGATGTACCAGGTGTCTCCAGGCAATAGATGTATTTTTTAAAATACAGCTAATGAGTCTAATGTATCTAGTCAAGAATGTAGAGTGTAGTTAGCATCTGTATGCACAGGGAATTATAGAGAACAGACAGCTGTATGTTCCACTTTTGCTTGGAAGAGACCTTTTAAGATCACTGGGCTCTAAACTAATAAGCCGTGGAGACTTTCAGACTATGCCGGAGCAAAACGATCTCATTGGAGAGATTCCAAATCACTATCATATGTTAAAATTTTCCTTGGTCTAGATTCGCCTTCCGAGTGTCTGGCTCACGTTCTAGTTGAAATTGATGGGGACACGACATTTACAGGCATGTGAGTGATGGGCAAATCCAGCTTCACATCAAGCGCATCTCTGCCATTTCCTGATCTGAAATCCATGATCTGGAGCATTGCAGGGATGCACCACTTCTGCACAACTTGTTTTCCACCGATCCACGGTTTTCCTTCCTCCCATTGCGCAGAGGTCACGTGAAAGGCGGGCCACATGGTATGTGACGGATGGTATTATCTACTGGGAACTCTGAGAACTTGTGGAATAAGAAAGAACAGGCTTCATTCATCACTGAATGCTTGTAGAGTAACACGGTTGAACTCTTCTGTTACATTAAAAGTGGGATTTTTTTTTCTGGAAGTCTGATAGAAAACCAAGCGAAAACAAAAATGCAAAGTGGTTTCCTTGTTTGCAAAGGAACAGTAGGAACTTAATAAGTCCTCTTGTTAGGCTGTCACAAAACCTCAAAAGGCACTTGTCCAAATCATGATTGTATGCAAAATCATAAATCATACCCTGATTCATTTAATAACTTTCCAAGAGAATGGGCAAAGGCACATTAAGTAATTACTTTGGAAATACTATTTTAAAGGTTTTCATGAGCATGGAGGAATTCATTTTTTAAGGCAGTTTTAAAAATGGTAGCATGAGCTGACTTTCTGACGTGACGAACCTTCATCTTTCCTAACAGTTTACATTATTCTTTGGTAAAAACATACTCTGACAGCTGCTTGGTCCTCACTGCTCTGCATGGAATTATCTCATGATCTCCTTACCATGAAATGAATTTCACTAAAGCATCCCCAAACAAAGTCGATGTTTGACTTATCTTTCTGAAAGCTGCTGAAGGATAGTAGACACCTTTCAATTGGTTGTGCGACCCCCTCCTGCTAATTTCACAATTGGAATTCCCCAGCAGGGAGAGGCAAGAAGCTGCTTTATAAAGAACATCTGCCTGGATGCTTTGTTACCGAACAAAGGTAAACATCCCAATACGTGCCAAAAGATTGTTAAAGTCTGTTTGATGAAAAGAAGCATGTCTTCACCTGGGTTAAAAAACCACTAACATTTAGACCCCAAAGAGCCAGTCCCAGACCTAAACAGTTTGTCAAGATCATCATTCTCAAATATAATTTTCATGTGTCATCGCTGTTCCAGAAGTTTAGAAGCTTGCCCAGTGCCTCTCAGCCTCGTCTACGTGCAGTTGAGCCATCCAGGGAGATCCATCGCCCACCTGCCTCTGATAATTCCCACCCCCGGCAACCCCACCCTCGCCCAGACCGCTCAGCTGGGCAACACTTCTTAGAACCTTGACCAGGAAGCAGATGAACCGAGGGAAGCTGAGGTGAGAGGCCGTGGACACAGGTGGGGAGAGCTGGAGAGGGCAGATGTGTGAGAACCTTCTAGTCCCCAGGTGGCTCAGCGGTCCCTCCTGAAGTTGAGTCCCGCAGGATTCCTCTGTGTTCTCCAACAAACTACCTTTACACTTGAGCTACTTTGAGCAGATTTCCTTGTGGCAAATGGATGCGTTTCTAAAACTTGTCAGGTATTTTATCTTCTCAGGGAGGATTCTGGGAGGAGCAGGTTGATCACACACCATCCTGGAGGTGAGCATTTCAGAGTGTATCACGGCTCAGCAGAGGGACGGCTAGGTTTGAGCCATCACTCAACAAATGTTTATGAAGCACCTACACGAGCTATGCGTACTCGGGGCTGTGGAGACCTCAGGAAGGACACATGGCGATGGTACCTGCCCTGGTGGTACCCACAGCAATCACTGCCCCTAACAAAGTCACGGGAGTGAAAACAGAACTACCCCCAAATATTCTGTATAAGAGAACACATTAGACAGTGGTTGAAGGTCTAGCTAGGGACCTTGTCAGAGCGGGCACGTAGCTCAGGGTCCCAGGGTGGGCTCTTGGCAGGGAGCGTTGGGGAGATACAGCCAGACCTCCGGGGCCCTCACTAGGGAGAGGGAGCAAGTCCCCGCGGAGGGTGACTGAGGTCCAGCCATGCCCAGCCGCAGACATTGGCCTTGCTGCCACCAGAGGACAAGGCCATGGTCTGTGAGTCCCAGCGGCCAGGGAAGAGGGCAAGGCCTGACGGGATCCATGTCAGGTGGGTTTACGCCTGCAGCCCTGTGCAACTGTTTCTAGCTCTCTTCCGTTCTCAAGAGTGGCAGGCCTAAACTGTACATAACGTGATCCTCCCACACACAAGCCACCTCCCTCCCCATGTGGCCGAGGGCCATCCTGGGGAAAGGCAGGGGAAGGAAATGAACCTGAGAGATAAATCCTGTTTACCTAAGGAGACCAGGCGTGATCTCAGAGGGCTGAATGAATCATTACATGGGCTCACTGTAGAAGATCACACTAAAATTTAGATTTCTCCCCCGGCACCCTGCACACGCAGGAGAACACAGCACCCTTAGGGTCTCAGACATGAGGCTGTAAGTCCACTCGAGTTGAATTTTCTTGTTTGCCTCATTTTACAGGGAGGAAAGGAAGGCTCATAGAAACCATGTCCAAAGCCACACAGTGGATAAGTGGCCGCACGCACAGGGCCACAGGCTTAACCACTCTTGGGGGAGGTCTAAGTGGCAGTTTCCTCGTCTGTGAAATGGGCCACTATGGTAGCTACCACCGAGTGTAGCTGTGAGGCCAAAAGAAAGTGGATAAAGCTTTTAGCATGGCGCCTGGCGCATAGTAAGTGCTCAATAAACTTGTGACTGTTGCCTATGTCCAGCTGCCCTTGAAAAGGAATTGTTAAAATGACTTCAGGGGGCTTCCCTGGTGGCGCGGTGGTTGAGGGTCCGCCTGCCTATGCAGGGGACACGGGTGCGTGCCCCGATCCGGGAAGATCCCGCAGGCCGTGGAGCAGCTGGGCCCTTGAGCCATGGCCGCTGAGCCTGCGCGTCCGGAGCCTGTGCTCCGCAACCGGAGAGGCCGCAGCAGTGAGAGGCCCGCGTACCACAAAAAAAAAAAAAGAAAAAAATGATTTCAGGGACTTCCCTGGTGGTCCAGTGGTTAAGAATCCGCCTGCCATTGCAGGGGACACGGGTGCGAGCCCTGGTCTGGGAAGATCCCACATGCCGCAGAGCAACTAAGCCCGTGTGCCACAACTACTGAGCCAACACTCTAGAGCCCGTGAGCCACAACTACTGAAGCCCGCGTGCCTAGAGCCTGTGCTCCACAACAAGAGAAGCCACTGCAGTGAGAAGCCCGCGCACTGCAACGAAGAGTAGCCCCTGCTCACCGCAACTAGAGAAAGCCCATGTGCAGCAACAAAGACCCAAAGCAGCCAAAAATAAGTAAGTAAAAAAAATAAATTAATAAAATGAGTTCAGTTATTTCATATATATATATATATATAATCAGTATTCTGGGGGATCATGCATGAAAGACATTTATACACGCACACTACTTTCAGATCTGCCTAAAAACTCTCTTCAACATGTCAGATACTCAAATATGATACATTATTAACAGCATAATGAGCACTAGTGTTTTATCAGTATGGCATTATGAGGACTCTGGTTTAATGTTCTGCAGAAAAAAAAAGGTTCTTTTTTTGAAACTCCCAAATACTATCTCTGGCTTGGTGATTCCCGGGTGTATTATCATATTAAAGGATCTGAGAGGTCCTGTGGGAAATAAGTCTGTTTCACTCCGTCCATTTGACTTAGTGTTTCCAAGTTTAATTGTCTATAGAATCCCACCCCTCCCCCATTTTTTGGCTTACTTGTCTGTTGACACTGATACCCTGGATGAACCTCTTAAAGGGTACTGGGGTTCCACGGAACCGAGTTTGGGAAACACTGGTATGAACTGCGGTGCAGAATAAGTCAGATCTTGTGGGCTGTCCCAGGAGCGTAGATTGGTTTAAACGAATGGTCATTGTCTCCTGCTTCCTGTGTCCACCTCTCTGCTCCCATCTCTCCTTCCCCAGGACCCACCCCACACCCAGAGATGGGGGGGCACCTCTTGAGCTCATCGCACCCACCCCTTCCACAGGAGCAGTGTGAACCAGAAGCGCTAGAAACATTTCCTCTCCTTGGGGATTGGGGTGAAGGCCTGTCTCCCACCCTGCCCTCCACGATCGCACATGGCTCAGTCTGCTTCTGTGGCAGGATTTAAGTCAGCTGTTGGCTCTAACGAAGGAGAGGTAACCTGTGGAGTCGAAAACACACATGGAGTCACGTTTTATACATTCTGTGTTCTGCTATGATACAAACAGACTTTCTCCTATTTTCCGCTAGTCAGCTCTTGAACTCACGTGTTGACTGTGTCCTGGAAGGCCCCGTGGAACCTGAACAGACCCACCGGTTTAGGATTTCCTTGCCCTGGAAATTTTATTTAAAAACAGATAAAAAGAGTGTGGTCATAACTGCTCAAGAAATATGCTGAGAGTCACAGAATGTCGATTCGCAGACTCCCTTTTTAATTTATCTGCCTGCCGCACAATGAGCCACTTCCCCTTCTGCAGCCCAAGCGCCACGGCCACAGCCTTCCTCCCGGCCCTCCATGCTGGCTTCCCTCTGCCGACACTCCCGGGGCCTCTGGGGTCTGGAGTCCCCGCACCTCCCCTCCTTCCCCCCTTCACTTTATCTTCTCTGTGCTTCTTCCTTTCCATCACTCATCATGCTGGGAAGTTAGTCATTAAACTTGCCGTGATGATGATTATGGTAGTCATACGATAATTATGAAGATTGCGATCGTAATAACACTAACGGTAAACCCAGTGACCCTTAATGCAATCATTGTTACCATTATATAATATTTGCTCACAAAACAGTTTCATGTCCATCCATCTGTGGAATAGATATGTTTATTGTTTTGTAGGTAAATCGATTGAGGTCTTAGAGAAGTGGAGCATTTAGGTCAAGGTCATACAGTTCTGATTTTTATTGCAACTCAATCTGTGCCCTGGTCGTTCACATTTCTGTCGTACTCTGGCTCCTCAGTTTACCAAAAATGGTGACAAGTCCATGACCACACACCTGAGGATTTCTTTTCTTCTCCACAGAGAGAAGCCTATAGTTCCAAATATTCTTACAGAAATTATTCAGATGTGAACAACAGCTGCTCTAGCCTCATCTCACCCACCTCCCCGAAGCACAGAACTTGCAGTTCCGTGAGGAGTTGCACATGTGTATGGCTCAGGGCCTTTGCACAAGCTGCTCTCACTGCCTGGAATCTCAGGACTTCTTCTCATCTTCTCCTGGCTAACTGGTGTCCAGACTAGTTCAGCTTAATCTCCCCTTGTCCGGCTTAAGTGGGTGTTTCCAGTGCCCTCCCATACCCATCCAGCATTGCTCCTGCTGGGCAGTCCCTCCTCTATAAAGTGAGTTCCCTAAGGCAGGGAGTACCTAGCATAGTGGTGGACAGGTACTGGCAATGTTTGTTGAATGACTAATGAGAAATGCCCTCTAAGAAGAGATGAGTTTTGTGTTTCTCAAAAGGACCATTCCTTGCATCTTTTGCTCCAGCATAATATTTTCTATCTTGTTAGATGGGGGTGGTGTTTTTTTGTTTGGGCCCATCCTAGGAGACATCATTTGAACTTCCTGAGTTGGTTGCCTTTGCCGCCTCAGATACAGCCCACCATAAAGAGTTCTGCTGCATTTGATTTCCTCTGCAAGGAAACAAAACAAAACAAAACAAAAGTCTCAATTTATCACAAAATGCAGCACAGGAAAGCTTAAACAATGGCCCCCAAACTCAGCTCTCGTGTAGCTGAAAAAACGATTTGTCTTTTACAAGGAAGAGAGTTCCTCAAACCCAAGAAAGGCAACTCTTCTTCCTGGATAAAGCAGCTTTGCCGGGAATGAGAGGAATATTCATAATACAGGTTGATGGTCAAGTGACTTTGCAAACCCATAGGCTGGTCAAGGGACGAGGGGCTGTCAGGGCCCCACTGGAGAATGGATTCACTTAGTTTTAAGGATGGGATGGACCACAAATACGAGTTATAGCACCTTTGGACAATACACGTGTTTAAACACACACCATGAAGTCATCAAATGTTTTAGAGGAAGCTAGGTGCGGTTGAGTCCCCCACATGCTTGTGTAGGTGGTGAAACAGAGATTCTGTCTGTGATCTCATCTTATGCCTCCCTCTGATAATTGCTGAGAAAGAATGCCTGCTTTCCTTTCATTTAATAGTGACCTCCTATCATGATGTCTGTGTTACTAGTTTCATTATCTGTTGAGCATCATCTCTCATGATAAATTTAAAAATCATTTTCTCTCCTTTCTTGGATTTACTATTTTCATCACTCCATATTTTATTCTTTAGTAGTTTGGAAGTAATATCTTCTATTTTTTTTTTAATGCTTACCCTGGAAATTACAACATAAATATTTAACTTCTCAAAGTCGAAATCAGTCGATTTGTTTAGCCTAAAAGAAACTTTAAAATGCTTAATTCCTTTTACCTTTCTACTTATATATAGATGTCATTTATTTGAATTCTATCTTTTTACCACTTCCCAGTGTTAATATTTTTTATACAGCAAATTTTGCTTGGTTTGCCAATATATTCTCCATTTTCTTTTGTTGTTTGTTTTGTTCCTTCTTTCATCACACTACTCCCATCTGGCATCATTTCCCTTCTACCTAAAGATTGTCTTTTAGAATTATCTTTATCGAAGATCTGCTCTTGGAAAATTCTCTCAAATTTTTTTTTTTAGTATCTTCATTTGCTCACTTTCTTGAAAGATGTTTACACTGGTTTTAGAATTCTTGATAGGTGTTTACTGCCTTAAGCATGTTGAAGATATTCCACCACCTTCTAGCTTCCATTGTTGACAGCGAATAATCAGTTGTAAGCCTGTTCTTTCTTTGAAGGAAGTTAGTCATTTTTCTCTGTCTTCCTTTAAGTTCTCTTTGATTTTAGTGTTCTTCAGCTTCACTGCAATGGGCTTAGATGTGACTTTCTTATATTTTACCCTTCTAGGGAATTTGTGGTGCTTCTGGAATCTATGGATCAGTGTCTTCCATCAGTTGTGATGGAAGACTTCAGCTATTATCTCCTCGAACATTTCTTCCATCTGATTCTCTTCTCTCCTTCTGGAACTCTGATGAAATGGATGTTAGATTCTCTCAGTCTATTTTCTAAGTCTTTAAATTTCTCTTTATGGATTTTTTTCTTCTTTGGTTTAATTCACTTACTGAGTTTCTACTTCAATTATTGTATTTTTCATTTCTAGAAGTTCTGCTTGGTTATTATTAATATCTGCTATATCACATTCATACTTTCGTATTTCTTGCAAACATAACTTTTTAGATTCTTATGAGCTTTTCTTTTTAAAAAGACACCAAGCATTTGCTATATATTCTATCTGACGTTTGACTATCTGAAATCTCGGCAGTTCCGTTTCTCTAATCTACTACTGTACTGGTTCTCACTCGAGGTGTCTGGTTACTCTGCATGCTTGTTTGCTCTGGCTATGTGTTGGCCACTGTTCTTGAAAAATTATCTTTGGAGTTTTTATCAAACACTTTTTCTGCATTATTGAGATGATCATATGATGTCTCTCCTTTAAATTGGTTAATGTAGCGAATCATGATTGTTATTCTTGGAATAAACTCAACTTGGTCATGATCTATTATCCTTTTCATATGGTAGTTTGTAATATTGTTGAACTTGAATTGCTAATACTCTGTTTAGGATTTTTTTTCTTCTATGTTCTTCACTGGGAATTCCCTGTGTTTTTCCTTTCTTGTACTATACTTGCTGGATTGGGATATGAAGTTCTGCTTGCCATACACTGAGTTGGGGAATATTGCCTTATTTTGGATTCTCCTAAACATTTGTGCAATACTGGCTTTAGCTTAATAGAACTCACTCTAGAAGTCACTTGAACCTGGACTTTTTTTTTTTAAGTTTTAATTATAGGTCCAACTTTAAAATACTTATAGGTTATTTAGTTTTTCTTTTCCCTTGGGCCAATTTGGTAAATTGAATTTTCCTAGTAATTTTTAAATTATAAGGTGCTTCAAAATATTCTCTTATCATTTTAATATTTATAAGATCTATTAATAATCTATAACTATGAGAACTATGTCATTCCTGATAGTAGTTACTTGTGCCTTTTCATTTTTCTCTGAATAACTCTTGCCAGATGTTTATTAGTTTTATTTCTCTTTCAAAGAACCAACTTTTAGCTTTGTTGATCTTCTCTAATTGTATTTTTCTATTTTTCATCTTTTATTTTCTACTTCAAAATAATTTTCTTTTTTGTACTTTTTAAGAGGGTTATCTTTATCTTCCTGACACTGACCCTTAGCTCCCTAAATTCAGGCTTTTCTTATATTTGAATTCAAGACTAGAAATTTCCATCTAATTACTGCTTTAGTTGCATTCAGCAAATTTTATTATTTTTGTGGTATTTTTTATCATATAGCTCAAATAATTTTCTACCGTACGTTATGATCTGTATTTTGATTTATGAGAAATATGTTTCTTATTCCAAACACATGGGGACTGTGTTTTTGTGATTTCTTTCAAGTATAATCGCACTGTGTCAGAGTATACACTATGAATCATCTCAATCCTTTGAAATTTGATGAGACTTACTTGATAGCATAGTAAATCATGGGTGCTTGTAAAGGACATGAATTCTGCAGGTTCTTCCTATCTCCTTCTTCATAAGATCTCACACTACCACTGTGTACTTATTTATTTCTCCCTGTACTTTTTCAATTGTTTCTTATATATTTTGATGCCATGGTGTTAGGTGTAGAGATCTTAAAGTCTTTTATCTTCCTGGTAAATCAATCAATAGAGAAAATGGGTGGATTAAAAAAAGATGTGCTAGGTAAATTACAGCTCACTTTCTACCTGCCGGCATCTTTATATTTTACTTGCGCTTCCTGCGAAGAGTACATGCTTGGGGTATTTTAAAGAAATTCAATGTTTATTTTTTAACTGTAACGTTTGGTTAAAATGTTAAATTTTTACATTTAATTTAAAATTTAATTTCAAAAAGTTAAAATTTACATTTAGTGTAATTACTCATATAATTTAGTTGAAATCTACTCTCTTAGTACTTTATCTTTCCTCCCTTTCTCTTTTCTGTTTCGTTGCTAACTTTTGATTTATTATTTTATTATCACATATTTCCTAGTGTTAGTTTGAAAGATATTCAAATTTTGGTCATTCTTGCGGTAGTTACTCCAGAAATTATGACAGGCAGCCATGATTATCGGAGTCTAATGATAACTGGTACGTTTATCCTCCTGAACAATACAATTTAACCTTGAAAATTTAATCTCATCTGTCCTCCTCCCAACTTGTACGCCCTAGATGTCATACATAATTATTCTATGTGTTTTTTAATCTACATTGCTTTTTGAGTTGATATTCATTTAACTTGGCCTATGTATTTATCATTTGCATTGTACTTCTTTCCCTCTGCCTCTTTACCACCCATTTGCCATTATTCTCCTTTTGTCTAATGAGTATTTTCAAGTTTTCTGTAGTGTAATTCTGCTGCTGGTAGACTCTCAGTTTTCATTTGGAAATGTTCTTCTTTTTTGAAGATGCTTATAGGATGCTAAGTTGGCAGATACGCTTCTTCACATTGAAAACATACCCTCTGGTCCATACTTCTGCACTTCTGAGAAGTCAGCTGTCTAACTTTTGAAGGTAATCTATTTCTAATTCTCTGGCTGCTTTTAAGTTTTTCTCATTGTCTTTAGGGTTAAATTTTACTATGAGGTGTCTAGGGATAGATTTCTTTTCATTTACCTTATTTGGAATTTATGAGATTTTGAATTTGGGAATTAATATCTTTCATCAGTATTAGAAAATTATTAGCTATTATCTTAATCTCTTTAGATGTTGATTTTTGCCCCATTTTCTTTCTCCTTTCCTTCTAGGATGCCACTTGCATGTACGTAACATCTTCTTACTCTATTCTTTTTTTTGTTTTGGCTGCATCAGGTCTTCATTGCTGCACGCAGCCTTTCTCTAGTTGCAGCGAGCTGGGGCTACTCTTCATTGTGGTGCACGGACTTCTTATTGTGGTGGCTTCTTTTGTTGTGGAGCATGGGTTCTAGGCATGCAGGCTTCAGTAGTTGCGGCACGCAGACTCAGTAGTTGTGGCTCGTGGGCTCTAGAGTGCAGGCTCAGTAGTTGTGGTACACGGGCTTAGTTGCTCTGTGGCTTGTGGGATCTTCCTGGACCAGGGATCGAACCCATGTCCCCTGCATTGGCAGCCAGGTTCTTAACCACTGAACTACCAGGGAAGTCCCTCACTCTATTCTTTATGCCACTAATCCTCTTCTTTTGTATTTTTCATCCCTTTCACATTCTGTGCTTCATTCTCAATAGCTTTTTTTTCTGACCTATCTTCCAATTCATTCAGTTTTCACTCCATCTGTTTCTAATTAGCTGTTAAACCCATCTGTGGAATTATTTTTGTTATTGTAATTTTCATTTCCAAAATTTCTGTTTGGTTTTTAAAATATTGGTGATTCTCCTTTTTTTTTTTAAATAATAGACTTCATTTTTTAGAATAGTTTCAGGTTTGCAGAAAGATTAAGCCAATAGTATAGACACTATACCATATACCTCCTCCCTCCCCACTCCCCTATTATTAACATCTTGCATCAGTGTGGTACATTTATTACAATTAATGAACCAATATTGATACATTATTATTAACTAAAGTCCCATGTTTACTGTAAGGTTCACTGTGTTGTACAGTTCAATGGGTTTTGACAAATGCATGACACCCTGTACCCATCACTACAGTATCATACAGAATAATTTCACTGTCCTAAAAATCCCAGGGCTTCATCTTTTTATTCCTCCACTCCCTTTCCCTGAATGCCTAACAAACACTTGGTTCTGTTTGTTTACACCTTCTGATTCCCTGCCAAAGTTTTCAAGCTTTTATTTCTTTGAGCATAGTGAGAATGGTTGTTTTATAATCTGGCAATTCCCATGTCTGGAGTCCTTGTTTCTACTCTTTTGGTGGGGTTTTTTTTTTGACAGCTTTTTGCACTTTCATGTGTAATACTCAAGGTACAAGAAAACTGCCTCTAACATTGTCATAAATAAAAGAAATCAGATCAGTCATCAAAGGCTCCAGAGTGAACAGCATTTTCACAACCTCCATGCCTATCATCTTTGCTTTCTGGGTGTAATTTAATAAGATCATCAATTCTTGTTGTTCTTGAAAATTCTCATTAATATTATCTGTCTCTTGGATGCCTGGTAATTTTTTTTGTTTGTTTCAAATATTTTCTCAATGTTTTTTATTGTGGTGAAATACACCTAACATAAAATTTACCATGTTAACAATTTTTAAGTGTACAATTCAGTGCTAATAAGTACATTCATATTGTTGTGCAACCTTCATCACCACCCATTTCCAGAACACTTTTTATCTTGCAAAATGGAAACTATACACTCATTAAATGATAACTCTCCCATTTCTCCTTCCCTCTAGTCCTTTGAAACCACCATTTTACTTTCCATGTCTCTATGAATTTGACTCCTCTAGGTACCTCATGTAACTGGAACCATTTAGTATTTGTATTTTTGCTACTGGCTTATTTCACTCAGCATCATGACCGCAAGTTTCATCCACATTGTAGCGTATGTCAGAATTTCCTTCCTTTTTAAGGCTGAATAATATTCCACTGTGTGTATAGACCACAGTTTGCTTATCCATTCATCCACTGATGAACACTTAGGTTATTTCTACATTTTAGCTGTTGTGAATAATGCTGCTATGAAAACGGGTATAGAAATATCTCTTCGAGATGGTACTTTCAACTTTGGGCTATATACCCAGAAGTGGAATTGCTAGATCACATGAAGATTCCACATTTAATTTTTTGAGGAACCAGCACAACGTTTTCCACAGCGGCTATACCATTTTACATTCACACCAACAGAGCACAAGGGTTCCAATTTATCCTGTCCTCATCAATACTTGTTATTTTCTGTTTTCTGATAACCATCCTAGTGGGTGTGAGGTGGTGCCTGATTATTTTTTATTACGTGTTGACATTATGTTTGAGAAATGATATGTAGAAATAATCTGAAGTTTAGAATAATGCTGTCTTCCCTTACAAAAGTTTTTCATTTCTGTCTGTCAGATGTGTGAGTACTCTAGCAATAGGGTATGACCTTAAACTATCTTCAGTAGTAGAGATTTTCTGAGTCACCAAAAGGACTCAAAATCTGGTTTTATTCCATGCTAGGGCCGATTTTCTTTCGACTTACCCTTATTTCTCAAAATCAGACCTTTGTGGTCCCTTCTTGAGGTAGGGAATTAATTTAGCAGGGTACCCACCCTTAGCAGGCTCTGGACTCTGACTTTTGTCCCTACATGTTCAGGAGGCTCTAAACATGCAGCGGAACCTCTGAGCCACTTATTCCAGCTCAAAAATATCCCCACACCAAGGCAACTCCAACTGCATCGCTCATCCCTCTGGATTTTTTTACCTTTCCTGGATCTTGGCCTGGTAGCATTTCACTGTTACATTATCAGCTCCTTGATGCTCTTCAGTTTTCTTTAAAAAATGTTTTTTTCACCTTTTAAAGTTGTCTTTAGCAGGTGGGTTGGTCTGAATGGTCTAGTTGCTATCAGCTGTATTGCAAGTGTTCACTTCTCTTTCCTCCAGGTCTAAGGTGTATTGAGGTCAGGGGCTGCCTTGTTTTCATTCTTTGTATCCTCAGAACCTGGCACTTACTGTTAGTGCCTGACATAGTTTTTAGGAGCTTTTACTAAATATTTGTTGATTGAATGCATTCTTGGAGTGGGTTCATCCTCCTGATCTGGAGGAAGATATCAGAAGAACTCTTGTGTAATGTCAAAATCAAATTTGTACAATACAGCAAAGGTGGACTTTAGGGACATGATCAGAGTCAGATAATAAAACAACTATGCAAAAAAATACCAAAGTAGGACAAATGAAAAAAATCAAACCATGGGCAAAACAGACAGGAAGAAGGCATAAGCTGTAAGGTAATGAGGTAGGGATGCATTGGTTACCCTTCAAATGTTGATGAACAGGGTTTTGTTGATTATGATTATTTTCTTTTAAAAATGCTATGTAACATTGTTACACTATGGCTGATGAGATAAAACATTTAAGAAAGATGCTTACTGGTTCCAGGTCACACCTAATTCATTTGATGACTCACATTGGAATTATTGGTGCCCATGTGTCCTAAAAGGGGACGAATTTGGGGAATTGATTAGACCAGAGTTCAGAATTTAGTGCCCAGCTTGGCCACCATGTGATTGTGAGCGAGGTTCCTAACTCTGTGATCTTTATTCACTCATCTGTAAAGGGGAGGAGACTAGCTCCTCTTCAGGGTTGGTTGTGGACAATGACCACCAGGTGCCTGAAGTGGACAGTGTTTACTCTTGTTATCCTAGCCCTGAGCTCAGTGGCAGGTCCAGCATGTACATCCCTGGCCCCGACAGCGGACGGCACAGCACTTTCCAGAAAACAGACACTTAAAATATTTACTGCTTTTTCCTCTTGGGGATGAAAGAAAATAAGTGTGGTAGTTTCTCTGTCTCCTGTCCCAGGGCCTCTACTCACTCAGGGCCAGGGTCCCCAGCCTCCAAACTGACTTCTACTTCCTTGTGCCCTCCCCAACCCAGCAGGCCTCTACGTTAGTGCTCGCTAGTTTTGTTAAATTTATAATTATAATTGAAATGTAATTTTTCTTATTTATTTTTATGTGAATCATTAATTTTAAGTGAATTATGTAATTACATAGTTGTTTAATAACTAATTATTCCAGACACCCTGATGCCATTTTCCACCCTGGGCTAAGGGCTTCCTCGTGGCCTCCAAGTCCCGTGAATAAGCTAAAACATGTTTTCCTAATTGAAAATTACTGAGTATCTTTCTAAATAGAAACAACTACCTCCCATTACATTGTGAGGAATCAGGCCTGTTCCCTGTCTTTGGTAAATGGCCCCAATTTAATCCACCCTCGAGATGTGGCATAGCTGTTTTTGTAATATAAATAGAGGGTGTCCTGCTGTGAATAAAGTGTCAGATTCTGATGGGTGAGATTGAAGATAAGGTCCCAGATGAATGGCAAAAGGGCTCTCTTAGACTGTATGTCTGCTAACATCACTGAAATGGGGCTGATACAGAATCTCCAATGTCATGCTCCCCACAGAGCAGCCTCCCCTCCCCCGTGACGGGCCAGATGCACTGCTCCCTAACAGCTTTCTTAAGCCTGAAAAGCCTCAGTTTCCCTCACCTGCTTGTCCTCTGTAAAAAGCCTTTCAGGGCTTGGACCTTTCAGTGGCCAAAATCCTTCAGCAACCATTGACCTAAGATAACACAAAGAAGGAAGAGAACTCTCTGGATGAACTGGAAAAAGGCTGGCACGGGGCATTCTAACTGAAGTCCCTGTGGGATGCTAAAAATAAAATACAAAAACAAAAAATAAAAGCTGATGAAAATACTGGCTCACAACATACTGGTTGATATGTTATCAGATATCAAAAGAATTAACAATAGGACATTTGGAAATGAGTACTCAGTTGGAATCAAGGTCCAATAGGAGAATAGGGAGGTAATTTCATTGCTTTATGTCAAAGTATAATGTTCAAAAGGTTAAAAACATGAATTTCATACAAATATAGGAGGTTTATTTAACACATTAGTGAGAGATTCAGCAAGACATTAAAGCTGCTTTAGAGAATTCAAGAATTTATTTATTCAGTTCGGAAAGGCACGCTGAAATGACTTTGCTAAGTGTATTAGTTTACTAAGGCTACCATGACAAAGTACCACAGACTGCGGGCCTAAACAAAAGAAATTTAGTTGTTCATGATCCTGGAGGCTAGAGGTCAGAGATCAAGGTGTCGGCAGTGTAGGTTTCTTCTATGCCCTCTCTGGTTGGCTGATAGACGGCCATCTTCTCCCTGTGTCCTCACGTGGCTGCTCTCTGTGTGTGTCTGTGTCCTAATCTCCTCTTCTCCTAAGGACACCAGTCCTATTGAATTAGGGTCCACCCCAATGACCTCATTTTAACTTAATTACCTCTTCAAAACTCTATCTCCAAGTACATTCTGAGGTACTGAGGGTTAGGACTTCAACGTATGAATTTGGGGGAGCGGTACAAAATTCAGTCCCTAAGACTCAGTGTCAAAGACAAAACTAGTTACTATCCTAATAGGGCAAGAAAACTGTAACCTTTGGTGTAACTTTCTTCACCAGACAGAAATCTTTGCAAATCTACTGGACACAAACCTGTAATTAAGAATCTGGGCCATAGTTAGTAGTAATTAATAACTCAAACAAAGGTATGTTCCCTAGAGAATCAAATAAACTTTGAGCAGGCCTGTTCAACAATGTCCCAAAATAATACTGAAAGGAAATGCAGTCACCCTTTTATCGTAATCCCAATTTGGCATAGTTTTTTTTTTTTTCCCACACATATAACAAATACAACAAAAATGTAAAAACAGACAAGAGACAATGCAAGAGGTTAGGAAAATAAGTAATATACAGTAGGTATTGGGAAAATTGTCAGTCTGTCAGAGAAACTCAATGGAATTTCTCCAAGATTAGGTTATTGGCAAAATCCACTTAATAATAACACTGAAACTCTTATTGCTTCTTTCAATTTATATATAGATTGAAAAGTCACAACAAAATTCATAATAAATTTGTACGTATTCATTAATTAATTTAGTCACTGGTTTAAATCAAACCATT
Organism: Aethalodelphis obliquidens; assembly: GCF_003676395.1. Taxonomy (NCBI): domain Eukaryota; kingdom Metazoa; phylum Chordata; class Mammalia; order Artiodactyla; family Delphinidae; genus Aethalodelphis; species Aethalodelphis obliquidens. The sequence goes on along the minus strand of NW_020837979.1, from coordinate 5,223,689 downwards.
GTATTGTGGGAAAAATGGATTTAAGAAACTAAAATTAATTTTTTCCATAGATGCTTAAATTTACTTTATAAGAGCTATTTTCACGTGAATAATTAATGTATCTATTACAAATGATTCTGTCATAAATGATGATAGATCCAACTGAGCTTTCTTAGCTATTAACATTATGCTGGTTTAAATTGACCTTTGCCTTATTTTAATGTTTGATAGACACTCCCCAGCACTCAGCCACCTCCAGGTTCCCCAAATTGTGTCAAGTGAATGAGGAATTATTGCTGCTCTCCACAGTATATATAATAAAGAATTCTCATTTTTGGAAAAACTTCAATGACTTACTTTATTTCTCCCTCAGTAATACTGGCTTCATTTTTGTTATTTAATAGGCAATATTTTTTGTCATTAAACAAATAGGAAATCTTATCCCCTCCCCTCATTTTAAACAATAGAGCAATGAATAAAATTCTACAGAGTTCTCTCTACAAGTGGATGATTCTTTTCTTAGTATGTTTTCTTAGACATGGAATTGTTGGGTTAAGAAGCATGTTTAAATTTTTAATAGATACCATCAAATTGCTTTTTGGAAAAGTTGTCCCTACTTTTCCTGAAACACACAATGCTTCAGAATGCCTGCCCATGTCTTTGTTTCCTGGTCAACATCAGATGTTTATGGTTTGTCTTGGAAGCCAATTCAAAAAAAAAAAAAAGTTGTTAATCTAATCAATGTGTTTTTCCTCATTTCTACTTTAATATTTATTTCCTTGATTATTACTAAAGTTGTTTTCCTTTTTCACAGTTCATGCCTTTTGAATTTCTTTTGTGAAAAGAGTCATCGTATTCTTTACCAGTTTTTCTATTAGGGTTTTTGGTTTTTTCTTATTGATTCGTAAGACCTCTTACATAGTAAGTATGTAATTTGGATGTTAATCATTTCAGTTGGATATTTTGCAAACATTTCCCTGTACCTTTCTTTTGCTTTGTTAAATAGCTAATTAATTTATTGTTTGGGTGAATTTTTGCCATGTGCAAGTCTTATATTTTACATAGTTAACCTTTAAAAATATAATTTGTGATCCTAATATCAAGATAAAATAATATATATACTTTTGCAGCTTAGAATTTCTTAGAAGGTAGGGATTGATTCTACATCCTTATCCATATTCTGGGTGCTGTGGAAGTTGGGTTATTTCTAAGCATCGACAAATTTAGGTAGGCAAGGAAAAATTAATTGCATAGTCATAAACAATGGCACACTAAGAAAAAGATGACTTTACTAGAAAAACAAAAGATTGAATAATTTCCAAGAATGTATTTAAAGGAGAAGTTTAAAAGTTCACATGTGGGTAATGGAAGCCACCATTAGTAATGTTTTGGAATTTTTGGCAAGTGTAATTGATCTTTAAAAAGTTGAAGGCCTTGAAAAAAGAAATGAAAGACTCCGGGAAGTAGGATCATTTTGTTTAAAAATGCATGAAGCCCTTTGATAATACAGCGTGGCTGGGGAAATGTCAGGAATCAAGATTGAGCCGCAAGAACAAAGCTCAAGGATTTTATGTCATGAGAGGAAATAAAAAATTTTAAAGGATAATTTCAGCAACTTTACAGCTATTTTCCAGGAGATCACTTACAACCCCAGATCTGCAGCTGTGACCAGAAATTATCTGGGTTCCCCCGGCATGAGATGAGAAAACGAAGGAGAGCTCTGAGTTCACACACATCCAAGTATAGAGCCAAGAATAATTTAAGAACCTCGGCTATTAAAGATTAGCAGCCCGCCTTTTAAAAAGTACGAAATGGACTGTGTTTGTAGTCTTAAAAAAAGAGAAAATAACAATATATTGTTGCTCTTGTTGCCTGAATTCCCCAAGAGCCACGTGAAAATCCTGCAGGCACCTCCCATGTCAGGTGTGCAGACTCAGCCCCAATGCCCTTCCAAGCCTACCCTGGTTAGTTAGCCTCACCTGTCCTGATATCCAGGCTAGAAAGCCTCGAGATATTTTGGGTTCCTCCCTTCTTGTTTCCCTGCCTTAGATCCAAACGGTGGACAGAAGGGATTTCTTCCTAGGAATCTTCCCACCTCCTGGTGAAAATTAGTTATTCCCTCCACTGTGTTTCTAGAAGGAAGGTACTTTTTCAGTGATGGAGCTTATCACAGATGCTTGGTCTTTATGGCCCATGCACATCCCTGGCACATGATAGGTGCTCACAATTGTGCTCACCTGAGTTGAGGTTCAATCCAGGGAGGCCGGTCAGCTATATGACGTGTTTTCTAAGCTAAAATTAGTCTGATTGCTAGTATATTGTTGCTGCTCTTTCATCCTTGCAGATTCCATTGCTATAATTTTTATGATGATTCTTCTCCGCCCCAGGATTCACGGTGTTTTTTTCTGCAGCTGTTAGTAACTGCCTACAAAATTCTAGACTGTATCCCCAGGCTTGAAGTATCTCTGTAAGTGAATAGGCTACTGTGATCACTTTTTTTTTTTTTTTTTGCGGTACGCGGGCCTCTCACTGTTGCGGCCTCTCCCATTGCGGAGCACAGGCTCCGGACGCGCAGGCTCAGCGGCCATGGCTCACGGGCCCAGCCACTCCGTGGCATGTGGGATCCTCCCGGACCGGGGCACGAACCCATGTCCCCTGCATCGGCAGGCGGACTCTCAACCACTGCGCCACCAGGGAAGCCCCTGTGATCACTTTTTATTACCAAATCAAAGAGCCACCTATGATGCAAGGCGTTTTGTAACCTTTGGGGAAAATATTTCTGCAAGTCCTTCTAGGCATCTTGTGAATGGCAAAATGAGAAGACTTTGGCTTTTAAAAAAAAAGAGAATTCTTTTTAGTCTGTTTGTAGAAGTAGCTTTCACGTTATTTTATAAAGTGCACTTTAGACACTTTTGTGCTACATCTATCGAAATAATGTTACTTGAGGTAAGTTTGGAAACAGTTACCGGAGCTGGGAGGCTAAGCTACTCCCACCTCTGAAGAAAGCCTAATTCAATCATCAGAGCCGAACAGCCAGGCTCCTGGCCAGGTGGATGGGATGGAAAAGCTGGGCAGACGGGTGGTCACGAGAGAGACACTCCGCCCAGCTCCCGAGGCTCCTAAGGGCGGGGACTTGATCCTAGTCACCATTTTATTCCAGAATATCATTCGCAAAAGGCCCCGAAGCAGTTCACTATATGCACAAACTTCAAACAGACGCTGTCCTGTGCTCATTTCCTTGGCATGTACATGATTGGTCAGCAGGTGACAAAGGGGTTTCCTGGCTTTGGGCACAGAAAAGATACTTGGGAGAAGTGGCAAGAACGAGACTAGGTTCTGTGCCCCACATCAGGAGAGGGTGCTCCAGGTCTGAGAGGCACAGAGCCCAGAAGATGGAGGGAGGATCTGAGTTTGCTCCACTGATGGATGGAAACACTGCCTATGTCGAGGGTGGCCAGGGAGGGGTGCTCACCGCGGACAGTTCCCAATACCTTCCTGGTCCCCCTGGTCCACCCCCCTCCACCGCCAGCCACACACACGAGTCCGCCCAGGGCGCCCTGAGGCTTAGTTGGCTCCCCGGGCAGCCTCCCCAGGTGGGCAGCTCTCCCGCTGCCAGAACTCCGGATGGGCCTGCAAATACCTCTGAGTCCAAGGATGGTGACAGAGCTATAGAACGAAAGTGCCCCACACTGCACTGCAGGCTGTTGGGAGACTGAATGGGGCCCAAGCCTCCTCCAAAGATGGGATGGTGGTTAATTACTTGTTGCTGAATAAGGCTGGAAGCTGAACAACAAAGGTGGGCGGGGATGGAAACACATCAGTCAGCTGGTCAGGATGCAAATGCTTAAGAGGGATCACTATCTCCTGGGTGTTTGTTGAGGAGGAGAGAGATAGGAAGATAGGAAGGCAGGCAAGCAGGCAGGAAGGGCCAGGCACAGGCTTAGAAAGAACTAGCAATGCCATCCATTCACTCACTCATCCATCCATCCATCCATCATCCATCCACCCAACAACTCAGTGGAATATTACTCAGCCATGAAGAGGGATGAAGTCTGACACACACTATAACACAGTGATCCTCAAAAACATGGGGCTAAGTGAGAGAGGCCAGACACAAAACTCCTGGAGGAGTTGGGATGCTCATCTAGCCGGATCCCCACCCTGCCTGGCCTGCCCCTCTCACTTCCTCTTGGATGTAGTATCTTCAATTTGTTTCTTTGAATCTTAAGCAATTAGTACCTGCTCTTGGGCAAATGTGTGTGGTAGCTCAACTTCCTTCTCTTCAACCCCCTCTCACCTTTTGGGGTTCTCTCTGCCCCCCACCATTCCACCTCTCCCACAAGTATAATCTTGGGGTTCACCAGGTCATAAGGAACCCTCCCCACTTGCACCCATGCAGATTTACCTCCCATGACAGTGCTCTCTCCTTGGGTTCAAATCCTGGCCCTAGGGCTTCCCTGGTGGTGCAGTGGTTGAGGGTCCGCCTGCCGATGCAGGGGACACGGGTTCGTGCCCCGGTCCGGGAGGATCCCACATGCCG